>NW_026571153.1:28892573-29145073 GCF_026225935.1 Boleophthalmus pectinirostris | reverse complement strand
TTTTGCAAAAGGCGGGACCATTACTAAAGAAAGTGTGAATTGTAAACTATTTTAAACTAGTATTTGCTGTACTAATGGCTCTGAGTGGAGACGGCTCACACTTATATGTTTTGACCGGTGAAGGGAGAGGCTTGGCGCCTGAACTCTCCCAAACTGCACCAAACCACATTTGACTTCTGCTCGGACTGTTGGCTGCAATTCAACGTCAGTCTGCTTTATCATCATATGGTAAGTGAATAAATATGGTTTATGTTCCCGTGAGACTGAACAGTTTGTGACATTGGTTGACGCTTGCAGCCAAATAAGGCTAACGTGATGTTAACTTGTGGGTCACGTTGCGCTCGCTATCATCTGTTAGCCGCTAACAGAGAACAGCTAATGCTAACAGTTAACGGTGTGTGAGGCGGTAGAGACGCGCGGAGGGCGGACTGCTCGGGCGGATCACGCGACGAAAAATACTGTTTTAATCAAACTCGGGCGGGTGGCGGTTTAACGACGCATGGACCCATAGAAGTCCTCACGGGCGCCGTGTCTTCTCACGTACACCGTGTGCACCGCGCCTCAGAACTAAACCAGGTCTAAAACCAGAACTAAACCAGGTCTAAAACCAGTACTAAACCCACGTCCAAAACCAGGATTAAAACAGAATTTTAGAATGAATGCACAGAGTTGGTGTTTTTTTGTTTTTTTTTTAATCAAGACTCGTTTTCGTTGTTTGCTATATGATTGTTCTAAAATCTAAAACCATGGGTGCAAATGGAGAGTTTGGAGTTCAAGTTTTTAGATTATCACCACAAAATTGCATATAAGCTTTGGTTGGAATTAAACACTAAAACATATTTTGTGTTTTACAGGTGACTACCCAACATGCTGTGGAGCTGTAAATACTGTGAGTTCAGCTGTGATAAGAGAGGTTACTTGCTCAGACACTACAGAACACAAATTTCTTTCATTTTTTTTTTTTTTTTTTAGATTTGTCTGGAATTCAAAAGGATTGTGGGAAAAGACCTGCACCAGGAATTTTATTCTGCCCTTGATAACCACAGTACCCATTTTATTGAAAGTTTTAAAGCTGAGAGGGGCAACGTGGGTGACAGTTGGCACAGCTTTTGCAGCAAATGCAGGTAAAGCTTTTGTAACCCAGATAAAAATACATGTGCAGTAAAAGCATAAGTTCATAACATAGTTAATCTAAAATGGATAAAACGATAATTCATTTTTATTAAAATACATAGTTCATGTTAATGGTTAAATGTATATTTACAAAAGAGTTTGCATCTCTGTATATTTCTTTTAACTTATCATACAGTATCCATTTTCTGTCTTACAGTCACTGGATTCTACTGAAAAAAGGACAGTCACACTAAGGGGGCTTCCTTACTTACTCGGAGACAATCCCACTGAATTCTTCAAATCTAGCTTTGTAAGTGTACATTTTGTTTGTAATGTGAAACTTTTAGAATGTGACATTTATTGTATAATTTGAATATGCCAAAACTGACAAATAGTCTATACATTACGAGCTCCAGCCATTCCATGAATATTATTTATCTTAAAGTCAGATTATTATTAATTTTCAAATATTTGTTTGAACATTTGAAAATGCTTGACCAAATAGTTATCATGTCAGCATAAATTGAATTTCATACAATTTATGTTTTGTCATTCTTATTGATCGTCTGTTGTAGTTCAGTAATTTGATTCACTAATGGTTATGTTTCTGGCATTAATTTTGTTGTTTTTCTTTAGGATGGTGATGAATCCTTTCGCCAAATGGACATTGGGATCTTGTTAGTAAATCTGAAGGTGTCTCTTCCAACACCAGATCTTCACCCAGTAAGCCTGAAAATCATCACTGAGGGTGAAATTGTTATGGACAAGCTGACAACCCTTATAAGCCCTTGTTTAAATTGTGAAATGTAAAACACAAAGCAAATGCTGTTACAGGGAACAAACAGAAGACTGCACTTTATTCAGGTTTAAGCATGTTACTATTGCACTATTTTTGCAATAAATTTGTGAGAAAAAAATTGTCATTTTATGTCAATTATTTAAAAAATATTATGATTTATATATAATTTGCATCTAATTATTATAACTAATAAACATAATGAATAAATACTCATAAATATGAGAAATACATACTGATAAAAATAAGTAATGATTACTGTAATACACAAGTAATGGTTAGTTAATTACTTGTAAACATTAGTTTTAGAAACTTAAGTTCTTCAGTAATGGGTTATCTTGGACAGAAGACTTTATGTAAACAGAGCTTGTTTTGTTTAGTTTTTGATACTGTAAAAACTAGACAACCCAGTGCGTCACTTACCACGCGCTGTTTTAGTAATGATTACTAATTTGGGTTTACAGTGTACCCTGAAATCTTAGTAAATCTTAATCTTAGTAATTGTTTAATTAATACCAACTAATAGCTAAGTAACAGTTAATTAGCAAACCAGTTACTACTTCGTTATCGATTAATCTGTACTCCCTAAACTAAAGTGTCACCAAAATCTTTCAAATCTTTTCAAGGCCTGGCCAATTTTACTGATTTAAAATGTGACTTCCTGGTTGTGAGTCATGTCATTAGAGAATTCCAAAAATGTTACATAGCAATCATGTAGCAGACTGTTTGACTGTACATGTTATTCATGTGTGATTATTATGTGACCAACACAATGACAAGAAAACAACACAATGACAAGAAAACACCTTTCAATTAATCCATCAATCTTTATTTGTATAGCACTTTTTATACGTGCAACAGAAAAAATTACAATACAATAAATAAAACTAACAGCAACCCCACCCCCCCACACCCCCCATTGTTTCATCCATTATACAACAATTTAGACAGAAACATAAAACAAAAACATAAAGCTCCTAAAGGTCATAGTAAAAATAAAAATGGAGAGCTCAGATCCCATGGAGACTAAAAAAAATAGTAATGATAATTTAATTTAAAATAAATATAATAATAACAATAATAATAATTTAGGTTAAAACTGGTAAAAGTTTCAATTAAAAGCTAAATTAAAAATATGTGTTTTGAGTTTACTTTTAAAAATATGAACACTCAGCAGACCTCAGATCCTCAGGTCGACTGTTCCACAAACGAGGGCTCAATGACGATTCATGTTAGTTTTAGTTTGGACTCTTGGGACAGTTAAAAGATGAGACCTGAGGACCTGAGAGTCCGAGAGGCTCATATGATAAAAGCAGATCAGATAAATAAATAGGACTAAGACCATTAAGAGCTTTATAAACCAATAAAAGAAGTTTAAATTTAAAATCTCTCCTGAAGCTCACAGGAAGCCATTTTGTTGAATGTTTAAAGCATTGTGTCCTAAAGATGGGTCGTGACCCTTAGATTGGTCGTAAGAGATATTTTAGGGGGCTGCCTCGTCACGATCTGCATGTAAGTGTGCATTATACATATACATACATCTCCACACATCACTGCTCCTCTCTTTATCGGCAGCACCGCCTTGCCTAACCAGTTTTCTGTGGGAAACAATGATTACTGTTTTTCCTAGTTTAAAACTTCTTTGTTTAAAACTGTATTTTTTCAAACTATAAGGCACACTTAAAATCAACAGTGTGCTTTATAAAGGCTGAAGTATAGTTCTGCGTCGACTCAACGTGCACTCCCGCCGTCGCCTTGTCGCCGTCGTTTTTGATTTATGGATCTGCATCGAGGTCTGTGCACCGCAAAGTAATTCGTCGTCGCTTCCCCTGCTGTCTGCATCGTTTTAACATGTAGTTAGAAAATTTCTGAGATGTACGTTGGTCGACGCAGAGGCTCTGTGTAGGGGGTACGCGTCGACGCAGACTCTCTACGTCGTGACACAGACGATTTGACGCTGGACCATAAATTGGCTTTAATCTGGTGCGTCTTATGTATTCATTCTGGTTGTGTTTACTGACCTCAAACCCATTTTCAGGCATATTCCACTGAGTCGTGTCCTTTAGTCCAACAAAAGCTGAACTGCATCACCAGCACAAGGAGTGAGCTGTTTTTTCAGCACTTATAGTTTATGCAAATGAGCCATGTGGTTTTAAGTTTTGTTTTTGTAAAACGTATACAAATGTGCACAGCTGCATTAAACACATTATTACTCAATGCATATTTGAGTCGTCCATAGGAAATAAAAAAGTCTCAAGTGTCATCCTGCTTCTTATAAAACCGGTGCACCTTATGTATGAAAATAGACGAGAGAATTCAACATTATTGATATTGTGCTTTATAATCCGGTGCATCTTATAGTCCGAAAAATAGGTTAATACTAATTGTTTCAGAGACACGATCACTCAGTCAACAATAAAATATCCTCATTAATGTTCAATAATGGTCACAAATTTATTTTGTGATTTACGAATAATGTTTATTAACTTGGGTTTGCGAAGATTTTGACTTTTAAAATATTGGGAAACACTGGTTTAAAGTATCAGAAAAATGTGTTTCTTGTGTAAATTGTATGAAATGTTTGGACAGAATTCTCCCACAGTGCAAGAACTTAAATCTAGCCAAGTTAATGAAGAATGAATCAAGAAAGTTTTATGATGATTTGACTCAGTTTCACTCAAATCATGATTCACTAATACAATTATCTAAAGTTATCTAATTAGTTAGTTAATCATTGCATTTATATAGCACCTTTCAAGACACTGAAAGCACTTTAGAGCCCAGTACTGGCAGTGAGTCTGCGCCATCGGCCCCAACACTCCACACCCACAAACCACAGACTAATGTGGATGAAATATAGACAGATAGATAACCTGATTCATCAGCCGTTTTCCTTTCATGGGAACCGTCTGACCTTAGATTTCTTTTGCTGGACAGTAGGCGGGTACTTTTTTTCATTTAATCAATAGCTGCTATTTGGTGGTGACATATATAATGCACCACTACTGGGGCTAACTGGTATATTAAGCTTTTCCCAAATCCCGTATGAAGAAGGACAATAACGTCTTTCCCTTTGATCAAATTCACCAAACATTCTCTTTGTTCCTGTTTTATAGCCTTGAGCTTTGTAATCGTTGCCAACACAGAATGTCTGGCACTTCAGGGGTTTTTACAAACCATCTATTGTATTTTGATTCCTGCCCTTAATGTTGAAGGTAAATGAAATTGTGTGGAGGCACTAGGTGGCACCGGCCTTTTATTTCTGAAGAGGAAATTCAGGTATTGCAGGCTCTCTCCGGCGCACCTTTAAGAAAAACAAGACAGCAAAAACATGAGGAGAGGATTGAAAGAACAACAGAAACAAACCCCACACTATACTCTTGTAAAGTGTCTTGCCTAAGGACACAACAACAGGTGTTTTTGCAGTGGCACCTGGAGTTCCCACTGGTCTCCATCCAAGTCCTGCCCCGGCCCGGCTGACATCAGACATCCGACTTGTTATAGTTAAAATATGAAAATACATACGACTACAGTTAAGATAAGAAAAACGACACGGGTTTGCACATAAAATAAGAAACAGAATCGAATGTGACTTGAATGAAGAGAAACACACTAGTTCCATTTGTAGATCATGTTGTTTTTTGCAGTGTTAGTCATGCTTGCTTCATACCGACATGTCAGACCTGTATCTAACCAGGATGCTTTTTTATTTATTTTGTTATTATTTAATCTGAAATCTAATCATGTTTAATGTGTTTTAGAGAATCACAGAGAATTTTTTTCCTTCTTTTTTTTTTTAAATCAAGATTTTTTGGGATTGAATGATTTTTGTTTTCATTTTTTTCCCCCTAGATTTTGAAAACATTTTATTTACTTTTCACTTATTTTGATTTATAGATTTTTATCTTTTTTAAGTCTTACTTTTATTTTCTTGATATTCTTGACACTGCGTTTTCCCCGTTGAGAGAGAAGGTTCCATATTCCACTAGATTTTTCTGAGCTTTGTTCTAATGTCGTTTCTGACCTGGAGTTGTGTTTTGTTTTGTTTTGTTTTACACAAACCCTGTAAAACACTCCGTTCCACCTTGTGATGTCATGTAGTAATACAGGAAGTGATCCACTGTGTTTTTAAACTCCAAACACCTTCATTAGAATCATCAGCCCTGGAATTGAATCATCCCAAATTTCGGGATGTATGTGCAATTCATACTGGGAAGGATTTTCCAAAAAAGTGAGCATCAAACCGTCATGTTTGTTTTCCCAGTGGGATGCATCTGTTGACAAAGCCGATCTTTTCTAGTCTTTTGAACCATATCACTTTTGTTTCTGGTTCTGATATTGTCATATTTTAGTTTTGGGATTTGGACATCGTAATTGTGTGGTTGTTGGATCTTAACAGTGGAAAACGGCTCGAGAAATTTGTTTGCAAACTTTCACCGAGTTTGCAGTGAACATTTTGTATGTGGAGTCATCAAAGCGGGAAGACAGACAAACAGACGGAGCTCAAAATGTTCACTGCAAACTCGGGATGATTTAGGCAGTCAAATGTTTCCTTTTTGGTCCTTCCTGTGGATCAATCCTGCCCATCACCTTCACCTTTCACTATTTTTCAATTCCGTTGGGAAGGGAAACAGTTTGAACAGAGGTTTGCAGTCACACACATCTGATTCCCTTTTGTATTTATGAAGTTTGCAAACAAATTTCTCGAGCCGTTTTCCGCTGTTAGGATCAAACAACCACACAATTACAATGTCTGAATCCCAAAACTAAAATATGATATCAGAACCAGAAACAAAAGTGATATGGTTCAAAAGACTAGAAAAGATCGACTTTGTCAACAGATGCATCCCACTGGGAAAACAAACATAGCAGTTTTTCTGAAAATCCTTCCCAGTATGCATTGCGCATGCATTCTTGATGCGTGTGTTGTCGATCTTGACTGACCTAAACATGTGTGAATGAAACAAA
This sequence comes from Boleophthalmus pectinirostris, assembly GCF_026225935.1. Classification (NCBI taxonomy): domain Eukaryota; kingdom Metazoa; phylum Chordata; class Actinopteri; order Gobiiformes; family Gobiidae; genus Boleophthalmus; species Boleophthalmus pectinirostris. The sequence goes on along the minus strand of NW_026571153.1, from coordinate 29,138,196 downwards.
GCACAACTCCAGGTCTGTTTTTGTTTTTGAAGCGGGAACAACATTAGAACATGACTTAAAACTCACAAGAAAAAAAAAACGTGTGTGTCAAAAATCAAATAAGATGAAACGGATGAAATATGACAGCATCTGAATATGAACGAGTGTGTGTCAGATACAGACCTGAAACCGTCTGAGCGAGCTGTGGTGGACAGTGTTGGGGAGTAACAGATTACATATACCGGAGTTACGTAATCAGAGTACAAATTATGAGTAACTGTATTCAGTTACAGTTACTGTTTCAGTGAGTGGTAATTGGATTACAGTTACTTTGTTGAAATAAGTGGATTACATGGTGGTATTTTCCTGTTTTCACATTTTGGGCTATAGTCTAAACCAGGTCTAAACCAGGTCTAAACCAGGTCTAAAATAGGTCAAAAACCAGGTCTAAAACCAGGTCTAAAACCAGGTCTAAACTAGGTTTAAACCAGGTCTAAACTAGGTCTAAGATCAGGTATAAAACCAGGTATAAACCAGGTCTAAACCAGGACTAAACCAGGTCTAAAATAGGTCTAAAACCAGGTCTAAACTAGGTCTAAACCAGGTCTAAACTAGGTCTAAAACCAGGTATAAAACCAGGTATAAAATAGGTCTAAAACCTGGTCTAAAACCAGGTCTAAACTAGGTCTAAACTAGGTCTAAACCAGGTCTAAACTAGGTCTAAAACAGGTATAAAACCAGGTATAAACCAGGTCTGAAACCAGGTCTAAACCAGGACTAAACCAGGTCTAAACTAGGGCTAAAACCAGGTATAAAACCAGGTCTAAACTAGGTAAAACCAGGTATAAAACCAGGTCTAAACTAGGTATAAAACCAGGTATAAAACCAGGTATAAAATAGGTCTAAAACCAGGTCTAAAACCAGGTCTAAACCAGGTCTAAACTAGGTCTAAAACCAGGTATAAAACCAGGTATAAACCAGGTCTAAAACCAGGTCTAAACCAGGACTAAACCAGGTCTAAACTAGGGCTAAAACCAGGTATAAACCAGGTCTAAAACCAGGTCTAAACCAGGACTAAACCAGGTCTAAAATAGGTCTAAAACCAGGTTTAAAACCAGGTCTAAACTAGGTCTAAACCAGGTCTAAACTAGGTCTAAAACCAGGTCTAAAACCAGGTCTAAACTAAGTCTAAACCAGGTCTAAACCAGGTCTAAAACCAGGTCTAAACCAGGTCTAAACTAGGTCTAAAACCAGGTATAAAACCAGGTCTAAACTAGGTCTAAACTAGGTATAAAACCAGGTATAAAACCAGGTATAAAATAGGTCTAAAACCAGGTCTAAAACCAGGTCTAAACCAGGTCTAAACTAGGTCTAAAACCAGGTATAAAACCAGGTATAAACCAGGTCTAAAACCAGGTCTAAACCAGGACTAAACCAGGTCTAAACTAGGGCTAAAACCAGGTATAAACCAGGTATAAAACCAGGTCTAAACCAGGACTAAACCAGGTCTAAAATAGGTCTAAAACCAGGTTTAAAACCAGGTCTAAACTAGGTCTAAACCAGGTCTAAACTAGGTCTAAAACCAGGTCTAAAACCAGGTCTAAACTAGGTCTAAACCAGGTCTAAACCAGGTCTAAAACCAGGACTAAACCAGGTCTAAAACAAGATTTAACAGGACTAAATCATGCTGTGTGGACGTGTCTCCTCCTATTCTATAAATAATATTTTTAATTTGGTTAAGTAAAGTCTGGGATTTTTATTTTCTTTTATCAGACAAAACTTCTTATGTTATGATTTCCTCGTCTTTGCTTCTCTACAGCAAATCAAGTAATCCAAAGTAATCAGATTGCATTACTCACTTTAAGTAATTTAATGGATTACCTTACAACCTGCATTTTTGTTTATGTAATCTGTAATCTGTAGGGGAATACAATTTAAAAGTCACCTTCCCAACACTGGTGGTGGAGCAGCGAGCACGGCCTTCACTTCACAACACACACGCGACGGAAAACCTCAACTTCTGCAACTGACTGACTGCTGCAGTTGATGTGACATTCGTGAATGAGTCGGCTCTTTTTGGAACCAATGACTGAAAGAACCAAATCTTTTTATTTCAAATGTTTGGGGATTTTTACACTGACTAAGGCTGAACCAACACAAGAATCAGCACAGACACACAAAGAAGAGATCTATACGCAAAAAAACCCACACTTAGCATCTTTTTGTTAGTTCATTTTTGTGAGTTATTAGTGCAACATTCTATTTAAATTTCACAGAAACACTCCTCCTCTCAGTTTGAAACATTTGAATCTCATCTCTCTCTGGGATTAGTTTGTTCAAACGAGTTCTCACAATGGCTTTTGTCATATCAATAAATATAAAACGAGCCAGTCTCAGGGTTCCCACGGTCATGCAAATCCTGGAAAGGTGATGGAAATTTGAAAATTCAATGAAAGTTTTAGAAAAGTCATGAAATTTTATTATCTCTTTCACGCATCTCCAGCGTTCTGTTAAGTTCTCATGAGGCTGAACGTCTGTGCCTTTTGTGTAAAAGAGAAGACAATAAATGCACTGAGAGGATTTTGAATGTTAAAAACTATAATCCAAAACCATAATGTGAGTGGAAAGAGTTAATATTTCAGATTCGGACCTAAAAGTCTGATCAGTTCTACACATGTAGGTGCTGTAAAGTCATGGAAAAGTTTGGAAATTTTATCAGTGAAAAAGAGTGGGAACCTTTACGGCTCTTTGAATTGAAAGGAGCCAAAAGATTCAGATCCCATAAGAGAGCTGAAAGTCCTGTCAGTAACTGCAGGAAGTGGCCCGGTCCAGACGAGGGTCATGTTTAGTTCCTGACCTTGCGAATCATTGAGTCATGGATCATTGGGTCTCAGTCTGTGGACTCTGGTGGGTCCATGTCTCGGTCTGTGGACTCTGGTGGGTCCATGTCTCGGTCTGTGGACTCTGGTGGGTCCATGTCTCGGTCTGTGGACTCTGGTGGGTCCATGTCTCGGTCTGTGGACTCTGGTGGGTCCATGTCTCGGTCTGTGGACTCTGGTGGGTCCATGTCTCGGTCTGTGGACTCTGGTGGGTCCATGTCTCGGTCTGTGGATGTCTCGGTCTGTGGACTCTGGTGGGTCCATGTCTCGGTCTGTGGACTCTGTGTGGTCCATGTCGGTCTGTGGTCTGGTGGGTCCATGTCTCGGTCTGTGGACTCTGGTGGGTTCATGTCTCAGTCTGTGGAGTCTGGTGGGTTCATGTCTCAGTCTGTTGAGTGATTTTTGCAGCGTGAGCCGGTGCTTGCTGTGATGTGAAGGCGCGGCTCTGGCCTGTTTAGGCACGTTTCAGATCGTGTGGGCCTAATATTAACAGAGAAACTTGAGGCGAGCGGCCAGTGGGTTTGCTTTTATTGTGAAGGTGCCCGGATGTGCGGTGCATAATCTGCTTCTCGGTGCTTTCTGCGGTGGGCTCACTCGGACAGTGCGGTGCAATCAGCGGGACTGGCTCCTCCGCCCTGCGGGACTGTGACGCTCTGGGGCCGGCTGCTCGGGGTCCGCAGGGGGGTCACAGAGGCGCGTGTCTGGAGCTTGGAACGGAAACGCTGCACAGCTGTCCAGGCGCGAGCCTGAGCCGAGCCGCCGAGGCGAACTGCACCCACAGGCTCGAGATGCTCACGGCTCTCCGGACCATCACGACGATACAGAGCGGGGCCCGAATCAGCGATGCCTTTCAGACGGAGAGCCAGGTACAGTCCCCCGCAGGAGCCGTGTGCGCTGGGCCGGAGCGGAGGAGCCTGCCCCGGGCCCGGCTCACTCTGTAGTCTGAGGAGAAAACAGAGAGACGTGGGTGGGGGGCTCCTGACCACCGCGCAGGCCTCTGTGTCCGTGCGTGTGTTTACAAGAAGAAGGCGTGCGCGTCTATTGTCTCGGTTTAACGTGCAGCCGAGCGCCGTATGTGCCGCTGGAGACCGCAGGAACATAAATCACAGCGCGGGGAGAGGGGTGATGGAGAGACGGACGTGTAGCGGCTAGTGCTACATGTGCCGCCGCCACACAAAGCACCACGGACCGCAGTGCGCCGCGCGCCGCTCCGGCATCAGAGCGCACGGAGTGGGCGAGAAAACTAGAAAAACACACAAGAACAAGAGCGCCCCAAAGCCGATATTTACTCTGATGTATCAGTTATCCACGGGCTGCGCGCGGAGCCTCTAAACATGTTTTGTTTTGCGTGACTCGGAGGGGCACAGTGGTCAGCACTCGGACCTCAACAAGCAGGTCCAAGGTTTGATTCCCTGACCATAGCGTGTGTGGAGTTTGCATGTTCTGCCTGTGTGTGTCTGGTTTGGTCTGGGGTCTGGTTTCCTCATCAGCCTCAACTCTGCAGAACAGCACCTGAAACCTGAACCTTTAGACCCCAGATGGGTCCCCAGATACAGCGAGCACACGCCCACTGCCACAGACCAGAGCAAACCAACGGCCAGAGAGGCACAAGAAAGTCTCATACTCTGAAATGTGTTATTAGTGCTGTGTGGTAGTTATAATACTGCTGTGTTGTTGTTGTTTTTAATGATGCTGATTTCACAGTACACATTTGTTAAAGTGATGCTTAGTTAAAGCACATTTGAGCCACATCAGGAACAATAACCTCGTGAAAACACTTGTGAAGAGACTGAAATCTGAACTGCTGAACTAATCCACGAGTCCCATGTGTCTCAGAACATGTTTGTAACTACAGGGTTTTACAGCCTTTACACAGACACACAAAAAATGTTTTTACACAGAATGAGAGCCCATGGACACACAGGGACAGTTAGTTCTCTTTACTGTGCTTGTGGTTGTGGGTTGAACTCCTCACACGTGTCTGTTCTGTGCAGGATGGTGCGGTGGATGGTGTGTACGCGCTGGGGGCCCCTGTGGTTGTGGAAGGCCCTGGTCGTGTGCGTGACCTTTGCCTTCGCTGGACAGCTCCTGGGGGTCATCTTCAACAAGAGGTACACCATTTCTATCAGCTCTAGCCACAACACTAACACAGACAGACTTTATTGATCCCGAAGGAAGTTCACGTGAGGAGAGTGGTCCAAACGGTCGAGCTGTGGGTTCTTTAAAGGGCCCGTATGACGCTATTGTCTGATCTATATTCTAATGTTGTTTCCTTGTCACAAACAGACCTGGAGTTGTGTTTATTTCATTCATGTTTAACACACAGACCCTGCACATTTAGACTAAGTTCTTCTCTCAAACAGAAAACACACACCTTCACTAGAATCATTTAGATAATTTCAGACCTGGAATTGCCAATCTCTACTGAACTAAAGCTGACATCACAAGGTGGAACAGAGCATTTAGAACTTTGGACATATAGACAGACTAAAGGCCAAATATATTTCTGCATCGACTCAACTCACACTGCCGCCTTTGCCTTTGTCGCCGTCGTTTTTGATTTATGGGTCTGTGTCGAGGTCTATGGCTACGTTCAGACTGCAGCCTGAAGTGACCCAAATCTGATTTTTTGGCCCCTATGTGACCTGTATCTGATCTTTTAATGACAGTCTGAACGACACAGATCCAATTTTTTCAAATGTGACCCAGGCCACTTCGATATGTGGTCCTGAAACCGATACATATCCGATCTTTTGACATGCGACTGCAGTCTGAAAGCGCATTCATCCACCTACATGTTATCAACAAGCCACAAACGTCACTATTCTGCGCTGAAGTAGGCAAAAATTGTTAATGAACTCCGTGTCACTGAAGTGAAGCACATCACCACTCACCACTCTTGGCTCCGTCTCCACATCCACACGTTCCTTTCAACCGACTGTCCCACAAAACACCACGGCCAAAAACCTCGTCCTTCTCAATCTCCTCCTTAAAACAAGTAAGTTGTTCATGTTCTGGCCCCAGTACGAGAGGAACTTAAAATCTCCAGGTGCTCAATGCTGCGTCCATGTTTGGACAACTTCCATAAACACAGAGCACGCTCGCTGTGGTTGACGTCGTCGTGACCCCGACTCCAATACATGCATCACAAATTTCGGACTTCCGGTCATTGCGCAATGCATACTGAGAAGGATCCTCCGAAAAAGTGAGCATCAAACCACCATGTTTGTTTTCCCAGTGGGATGTGTCTATTGTCATCAAGTCGATCTTTTCTACTCTTTTGAACCATATCACTTTTGTTTCTGGTTCTGATATTGTCATATTTTAGTTTTGGGATTCAGACATCGTTAATTGTGTGGTTGTTGGATCCTAACAGCAGAAAACGTCTCGAGAAACAGGCTTCGGAAATTTATGAACTCCGTTACTGCAAAAGGGAATCAGATGTGTGTGACTGCAAACCTCTGTTCAAACTGTTTCTCTTCCCAACGGAATTGAAAAATAGTGAAAGATGAAGGCGATGGGCAGGATTGATCCACAGGAAGGACCAAAAAGGAAACATTTGACTGCCTCTAAGAAATCAATCCCTAGTTTGCAGCAAACATTTTGTATGTGGAGCTCCATCTGAATCCCAAAACTAAAATATGACAATATCAGAACCAGAAATAAAAGTGATATGGTTCAAAAAACTAAAAGATCGACTTTAATAATAGACGCATCCCACTGGGAAATCTAACATGGTGGTTTGATGCTCACTTCTTCGGAGGATTCTTCCCAGTATGGATTGCGCAATGACCGGAAGTCTGAGATTCGTAATGCATGTACTGACTTACATTAGGATCTTGTGGCTCTCTCTCTCCGCCTTGTCATTTTGGTCTTAAAATGTTTGTATTAACTCGCTCTAGATGATCCTGATTTATTATTATTTTTTGTCTATTTTGTCTGTCAAAAAAATCCTATTCATAACATAGAGTCTGGCTCCAGATTCTCTCCTGTAACCATGAGCATCGTGAGCCTCGTTTGAGCGACGCTGAACACTGTGGGTGACGTTACACTCACTTAGAAAACTTCTTTCATTCAGTCTATGGGTTCAAGGTAAAGCAGACTGCATCGTGACGCACATTATTTGACGCATGATCATAAATTGAGGTTAATAATAAAGTGTTACTCAAACGTGTGAATGAAACAAAACACAACTCCAGGTCTGATGTTGAGAGGGTAACAACGTTATCAGGTTTGACTACCCCAAATTTAAGACTTTTTAAAGACCTTTTTAAGACCACTTCAGTGAAAATTAAGACCAACATCGCACCCATTATGCGAGCGAAAAACACCAGACCCAATTCTAATAATGACCAAACAACGACTAAATTTAGAATCTAAAAGTCACTGTGGATTAAACGTACACTTCCCCATGATCCATCCAACATCTTCCTTCACTCTACTGTCGGCGCCAGAAACCAAAGTACTGTTTGCGCAGACTTCAAATTAGACCTTCATTCACGTTACATGATTTCACGTTGTTTTTTTTCCTCCCTCCATTTAACTTTGCACTGCAGCCTGGTTGAGTATATAAAAAATAGGCTAATGAAATTTAAGACCTTTGTGAAAAAAATAAGACTTGGACAACATAATTTAAGACTTTTTAAGGCCTTAATTTAGGAACATGAAATTTAAGACCTTTTGAAAACTTTTAAGACCCCACATCTCACCTGATTGTAACATGAAGCTCCAAAGGGTCGATTTAGCAAAATATAGGACAGGGGTGGGCAATTATTTTTTTCCATGGGGCCACATGTGAAAATATTGTGGAAGGCTGGGCATTTCTGCTTAATATGAATTGTATTTCTTTATTAAAAAAACAAAAAAAACAAAAACAGTAAATATGATTGTTTTGACGATCTGCTCAGACTGGGAAGAGTTTGTGTTATGACTAAGCAATGAAAAAGTAAGTCTGCCTTACAAAGATTGTCATAAAAAAAAAAAAAACACCTCTAAAATAAAAGCAATGCAGCTTTAGTTCATGCATGAGGTCAAACGATAAAATATGTTTATTTTATAATTCCAAATGAGCTTAAACGCGCTGGTCAGAGTCAACCAATGGTCTGTATGTGGGAGCTGGACAATGCCCAGGTCTGATGTAAGACCGTTAAACCTAAAATGTCTCTCCCTAAACCCCGGCACCTGTACGAGTCATGAGTCAGTGCTAGAGCAGCCTCTGCAGCTCAGGGAGGGAATTCTGGTGGTTCTGAGCGTCACATGAGACCTGAACATAAACTGAGAATGAGACAAACTTAGATGTGTCTCTGTCTGCAGGTTAAAGTTCATTTGTGATGGCTGTGAAGTTGAACGAATTTCTTTGGGACAGTGTTGGGAGTAACGCGTTATAGAAGTAACAAATTACTGTAATGCGTTGCTTTTTGCTGTAACACAGTAATGTTCGGCATTACAGGGAAAAAACTGTAATATTTCACTCAGTACAAATGTGAGTAAAGCGCGTTGCAATGCTTTTTTAACCTGGATTGAACTGGTGAGTTTTTCTTCATACAAATTCACTAAAATCACGGCGATATCAGCAGAGGTTAAACGCCGGAGACGTGCCTGTGTAGGCCATCAGGTGACCGCGAGGGAAAATGCTGGCGCAGAACTCCACGCTCCACGGAGCTAAACACAGCTGACGCCCACTTGCGCCTTGCACACACCCTGTTCCACGGGCTCGGGGTTCTCTCAGGGGCGGTCCTAGATTCCAAGTTCTAGTCCAAGATTAGTCCTCGTGTGGTCCTGGTTTAGTCCTTGTTTAGATCTGGTTCAGCTCTGGTTTAGTCCTGGTTTAGACTTGGTTCAGTTCGGGTTCAGCTCTGGTTCAGTTTTGGTTAGTCCTGGTTCAGTCCATATATGGTGCAAAAGTTCAGCATCTTCACAGTTATTTTGGTGAGAGTAACTTAAAAGTGCTGCAATAGTAATGTAACGTTTTACATTTTAAATACAGTAACATTGTAATGTAACAAATTACTTTGAAATGACAGTAACGAGTAATAAATAACACATTACAGTTTTAAAGTAACTTGCCCAACGGTGTTTTGGGATAATAAAGCATTTCTTATCTAATCTCATTTTTTATATCCCATTTCTGATAATAAGTGAAATTATACAGTCTGCACGTTTGTCAGAATTGTTAACTTTCTTATTCTGTAAAACACTTTGTGTGTATGAATTGTGTGATACAAATACAAAACTTGCCTTTCCTTTCCTGGTGCAGTAAAAGCAAAAACAGAGGGAACTACATAGACCATGATCCTTTGGTGTTGTCAGTGCAAGACTACATGAAAGAATAACTGTTATTAAGCCCTTTAAATTTTTAATTCTTCATATGGGTCAGTCTGTATGAAATCAGCCATTTTCAAGGAATCTCCCATATGAGCCATCTCAGATTTGGCTGAAAAAATTTCAAAAAAATTCTAAAATCGCCAAATGAAAGAATATCACATTTTAACGCTCAATCCCTTGAGTCGTTCCTGAGTTATGACCCATTGAAACTTTTTGGCCATGCTCATTTTTTTGTAAGCCTTAATTTATAAACATGTTTGAGAGACCAGAACTTCATCAAAAATAGAGCTAGGAAGCTGAAAATGTGTATTATTGTAGATTCTTGGTCATAGATTCTGAATCTGTTGTCAAATATTGTGTATCTTTATTAAGGGGGCGCTGTGGGCCCCCAAAATTTCAAATTTTGTTGCTGCTCCATTTTTTTCTTCAATTTTTGAGGTCCAAGATCTATTTACTCCAAGTATATATTTACAAACTAACTGTTGAACCTGAATATTTGAGAGAATGACCATTTCTGACAACAATCTCACACTTTTCTGAGCTTTCATGTGGATGGTGTAGAGTCCCAAATATGGTCACAGATTCAAGTGTGATCTTTTTGGCCCCTTTTTTCAGCCCCTTGCTTCCCCATGTGGCACAGTTAGATGCTGATCAAATTTTTACCAGAGAAACTTTGGCATATTCTGATTAGTTTAAAGTAATAAAAACTACTATTAACTTCCTTTAAGTGAGCATGGCCCCAATATTTCAACGGGCCATAACTCGGGAACGACTCAAGGGATTGAGCTAAAATTTGAGATTCTTTCATTTGGTGATTTTAGAAATTTTTAGAAATGTTTTCAGCCAAATCTGAGATGGCTCATAGGGGAGGGCGGCTGATTTCATACGGACTGACCCATATTGCAACAGTCCCAAAGGCTTTTCAAGGCTTTTCAAGGCTTTAAAAATAAAAACGTAGCTTATTCACAATTTTATACCGTACCTTGAGATGCATATCATGAAAATCTCGTATCAAGGGATTTTGATATAGTTACATCCCTAATGATAATATGATGTGTATTTCTTGTCCAATAACACTTTGTACATACATTTAGTACAGTTATAATCATTAAAATGTTCTAAACAACCTAAGTTATGAAATGAAAGTGAATTTAATGTAAACAAAGTCAAGTAGCCTAAAGAATGACTATAAACAAAAGTACTTGGAAACTTGCTTTTTTGTTTTAGTTTTTTTAGTCATGCTGAAAATCATGTTATGTTGCTTTGTTACCAAAAATGGGCCTGTTCAGGTACTTTGTTCCACCTGCTGATGTCACGAGGTGGTGCCCCTCCTTTTCGGTTTTGACTTGGTTCAGTGCGATAGTACTCGTGGTAAATGTCTATCATAGTTTTACATCAGTTAAGTGGCAGTTTGAAGAAAATAAACACAGGAAGTCACGCTAAGTCCTAAATGATCCGACCGATATATCGGCTGGCCGATATCGGCCGATATGGGCACCTGGGGGCATATTGGCTATCTGTATGCTTGCTGATAGGGGCCGATATTTCACGTGGGCATGTGATACATCGTTATAAATCTTAGACTCTCTACATTCTGTTCATTTAATCCAATTTACAGACAGATAAATGTCCTACTATGTGGCTCCACATCAGTATTTATCTACGGAGTCATTTGTCTGTGTCTGTGTCCATACTGTCTCTGAACACACCACAGAGTCACGTGTGTTTGTTTACACTCGCAGACATAGATCCAAAAACTGAGATTATATTCTTTTTACAGACAATCGGTTTGAGTCTGGATTAAAAGGACATTTATTAGTGCAGACTTGTGATGTGGGAGGAGTCTGTGTGAGCGGTGAGTGTTGGAAATATGTCGACTTTGAAGCTGGTTTTGGTTATTTTTTATTGATTAGCTGCTGTAGCTCCCACACATAAACAGACTGTTTTCTATTGGTCTATTGTAAAGTGACTATATTGTCTGTATATTTGTTACTGAACCTGTATTGATATGTAAATGAGCTGTGAATAGACGTGTGAATTATGACATTTGCACATATAATTAATTACTGCGGCGCATGTATGTACGGCTAAAGGTGTAATAGCACTAGTTTCTTTACTAGTTATGGGTCTGTCACGAACTAAATGGCTCTTAGAGCCGACTCTAAAGCGAACGACGGGAGCCTGATCCTTATTGGAAGCCGTGTTTTCTCTTTCTCTCACTTTTTTTCTCTTCACGCCGTGTGCAGACTCGTGGTAGTTTGACAGCGGCAGCGGCTAAAAACGAAACTTTCAGAATTATGCCTATGCATAGGATAAAAAAAGTGCATATTTGGCTGTAGTTTAGCATAAAATAAATGAACCAGGACTAATCTTGGGCACGAGAGATGGCGAGAGATTGAGACCGAGTCCCGACACTCAATCCTGGTTCAGTTTTGGTTTAGTCCTGTTTAACACGTGGTCTAGATCTGTTTCAGTCCTGGTTTAGACCTGGTTCAGTCCTGCTTTAAACGTGCTTTAGTCCTGCTTGCAACAAAACAATCTGAAGAGCCGCTTGGGAGCCAAAAGAACCAGCAGCTTTTAGTGAGCCAAGCCAAAAGAGCCGGTTCTCTAAAAAAAACTGGAATACCCATCACTAGTGTCTAGAATGTGATGCAGAAATGCCATTAGTCCGACCTACTGTCTGTAAATATGATGTACAGAGGCAGAATAACAATAAATGTTGCCTAAATAAACCCAATTTAAAATCCACCAGAGCCAAACCTAAGTTTTTTAAACAATTCAACATTTACAGTGAATTTTTACGTCACTAAAAATATTGGCGATTATATCGGCTATCGGCAGCTCAAACTCCCATTATATCGGTTTCATATCGGCCACAGCAAAATCCATATCGGTCAGGCTCTACCTCTTGAACCTCCGGCCAACCTGCGTGAAGTTGGCCCCCATCAAACGCACACTTGGACAAAAACTATATCATTGTTTGTGCTACAAAAAGTTTAGTTTGTGTTGCTTTAGTTTTGGAGATATTAACGATTCTTTTATAGGTCAAATTGGGGTCAGTCAGCTCCAAGGAAACTTCAAAATGCTCTAAAACAGCACAACCTGGAGTCAATTGTTTGTGCTGTTTCGTGCTGCAAGAAGTTTCATTTGTGCAATTCTGGTTCTTAAGAAATTAGCAATTTTATTTTTGGCTGTTGACGTCATCCAGCCCCTCAAAATGTTAAACAGCCTCAAAACAGACAGAAACAAAAGATACAAAACGTCTGTATTTCATTTGTGCTGTGACTATTTTCATTTGTGCGAGTATATTTCTAAAATTATGGATTATTATTTTGCAGAAATTATATGACAGCGGCTTTAACAAAACTCCACAAAACTAGTGAAGGGAAACAATCTGAGGCTGTGGAAAAGTCTGTATCATTATATAAAATATGAATCCAAAGCAAGTTACTAAAGATAGAGACTTTTCCACAGCCTCAGATCGTTTCTCTTCACTAATTTTGAGGAGTTTTGCTAAAGCCGCCACCGTCAGCTGAGCGGAAATGACGTCATATATACGTCAAAAATAATAATGAATAATTTTAGAAATATACTCGCACAAATGAAAATTGTCACAGCACAAAACAGCACAAATGAAATTCAAATGCTTCATATAATGTTCTGATGTTTTGAAGCTGTTTCACATTTTGAGGGGCTGGACGACATCATCAGCCCAAAATAAAACAGTTAATATCTTAAGAACCAGAATCTATGGAAGACAATTTGTTCCATCAGATTTTGAATTTTCAATGCCATTGAATTTCTCACATTGAATGTTTTAACTCTGAAAAAAACAGTTTGAATTATTTTTTTATTCTGAATTGTAGTTGCTGAAATGTTAAGTATACATTTTCCAAAAAAAATAAAAAATCACCTTTTAAATATTCAGCGCAAATATTTTCAAGCCCTCAAATTCAACAGTCAAAATTCAGAGTGTGAAATTTGACAGAAGCAATCGATCCAAAGTGATCCGATCTAACTTAGTAACAAGCAGGAAATGGTGCAGTGATGTGATCTGATTGGTCAGAATTCGCCTCATCAAAACCTCATCTCTTTTATTTGTTAAGTGTAAACCCCGCCCACAGATGAGAAGGGCCAATAGGAAACAGCCTCTTTCCTCCTCACTCACACAGGATCGATTACTTCTGCCTTGGCATCTCGGATCTTTGCTGTGAAATTTTTCACTGCACATTTTACACTTTGAATTTTAACTTTTGAATTTGAGGGCTTGAAAATATCTGTGCTGGATGTTTAAAAGGTGAATTTTATTATTTTTTTTATTTATTGGAAATATATTGTAAAGAGTATACTTAAAATTTCACCAACCCAAATTCAGAATAAAAATCATTAAATTCTTTTTAAAAAAATTCAAAGTGAGAAATTCTGTGATTAAAATTCAAAATCTGATGGAACAAATTATCTTCCATAAAAATCGCACAAATGAAACTTTTTGCAGCACAAACGGCTGACTCCGTATTGGGACGTTTTAGAGCATTTTGAAGCTTCCTGGGGGCTGGCTGACCCCAATTTGACCTATAAAAGGATCGTTAATATTTCCAAAACTAAAACAGCACAAACTAAACTTTTTGCAGCACAAACGAAGCACAAACGAGCGACATAGTTTTTGTGTAGGCGTGCGTTTGATGGGGCCAACTTCAGGTAACAATTTCCGCAAAAGGAAAACATTCTTGTTTACATTATGGTTGCTAATTAACAGTTATGGAATTCCGTGATTGATACTGTGCGACGGCATCACGCTCGGGGGTGCTCTGTATGTCTATGGTGGAATGTTCGGCCGTTACCGTAGTGACACAGTGCACACATGAGCGAACACAGCCTGATAAGGAAGATAAGGTTTTAGGTCGTCTGTAAAACACAAGAAAAAACACAAAATGGATTCAAAGAGCACGTTCTCAGGAGCCTGTGGTCCTGTTTAAGCGTTTGCGTCACAACCCCAGGGAATGTTGATGACATGAGCTGCAAAGTACCAAAGTATCTGCTGCCCGTTTTTAGGACGTAAAATTATAAACTTGATCGAAATGTCTGAAGAGCACCAATTTTGCCCAACATGCCCAAACCATCTTCTATACTTCAAATGACGCAAAATCGGAATGTTTAAAGTGCATTTGTGTGGACTTGACTCCTCCCTGAGCCTGAACTCTCTGTAGGTTTCAAAGTTTGAAGGACCACACACTCAGAGACGATATCAGTGTTCATACTCGCGCAGTACCACTCTGAAGTACTATACTACAGTACTACAGTTAATGTGTAAACTGCTCTGTCTCTTAACCTGTGACCATCCCACACCTGCGAGAAAACAGCAGCACACACTCAAGCATGACCTGTTTGTGATCAGATTTTGTGGTTGAAAATTGTGAGGCTTGATTAGGTGCTAGATATTCGTTGGAAATGTTTCTTTTTAAGCAACAAGGAAAGAAGGGTATAAAGACTCTATTCACGCTTACGTCACAAACCAGAAGTGTAGGGAGTAACGCGTTCTAAAAGTAATGAATTAATGTAATAAGTTGCTTTTTGCTGTAACACAGTAATGTGGCAAATTCACTAAAATCAGCGAGATATCAGCCGCGGTGAAATGCCGGAGACGAGCTCGCTTAGATTGTCAGGTAACCGCAGGCGAAAGGACCGACGCAAAACTCCACGCTCCGTGAGGCTAAACACAGGTGACGCCTGATCACGCCTTGCAGACACCCTGTCTGGTTTAGTCCTGTTTTGTCCTGTTTTGTCCTGGTTAATCCCAGTTTAGTCCTGGTTTAGACCTGGTTTAGTTTTGGTTTAGACCTGGTTTAATTTTGGTTTAGACCTGGTTTAGTTCTGGTTCAGTCCTGGTTTAGATCTAGTTTAGTTCTGGTTTGGCTCTCGTTTAGACCTAGTTTAGTTTTGGTTTAGACCTGGTTTAGTCCTGGTTCAGTTCTGGTTCAGTCCATATACAGCGCAGAAGTTCAGCAGTTATTTTGGTGAGAGTAACTTAAAGGTAAAGCAATAGTGATGTAATGCCTTACATTTTAAATACAGTAATATTGTAATGTAACAAATTACTTTGAAATTACAGTAACAAGTCATAAATAACACATTACAGTTTTGAAGTAACTTGCCCAACAGTGCAAACCAGGAAGACGTTTGGAAACACACGTTGACAATTTCCCAGGCCCAGTTTTCTTCATCTCCATGTCATTGTAGCATTCTGTTATGTTCGGCTCATCAACAGTTAGAACCTTACCTCAGGTTTATCATTTCCACACTGACACACAACTCCGAGTGCACTGGGTACATGTGATTAGAAGAGATGAGGCTGCAAATTCCAGATGATTCCAAACATCACATACGTCTGCAGTCTTCATTTTACCACTGATCATATTTACTTCTGTGGGTTTGATCACAGTCGGTTTTAATAGATCCATGTTAGGAGAGCCCAGTGTCGGGAACTAAACCGGAAGTTCTAATCACATCTTCCCCAACGACTTCCTGGTTTGTGACATAGGTGTGAATAGAGTGTATTGGCTTTGTGTCTGTTATAGAGTTATTAGAGATGCAACGATACAGTTTTCCCACGATTTGATATGTATCTCGATACATGGGTCACGATATCAATTCGATTTTGATACTTTTTAAATTATTAATTTACTGTTTAATGTTTAATTTAAAAATTAAACTCAGACTTTTCCTTTTTTGATGATGATTTGATGTTTTCTTTTCCTTTTTCCTCCCTCTGCCTCGTCTCCAGCAGAAGAGACAGACAGTA
This sequence comes from Boleophthalmus pectinirostris, assembly GCF_026225935.1. Taxonomy (NCBI): domain Eukaryota; kingdom Metazoa; phylum Chordata; class Actinopteri; order Gobiiformes; family Gobiidae; genus Boleophthalmus; species Boleophthalmus pectinirostris. Next base: position 29,122,215 of record NW_026571153.1, on the reverse strand, counting down.
GCTCCTCCCACACTGACCTGCAGTTTTTACACACACTGTGCTCTACTATCTTCTCTTTGAACACTACATAGAAATGCCTTAACAGACCGTTTTCTGAGGAAAACTTATGAGATAGAATCTGAGAAATAGATTCTGTATATCACAAGTCACATCACCGGTGCATATGAGTGTAAAAATGATTCTAAAGTATTTAAAAGTTCATCTTAAAAGTTCATCTTTGTCATTCCTGGGTCTATCAACATAAAATAAAAAATTACTGAAAGATAAAATCCACCTCTGTTAGAATATTTCAGCTGTAAGTCTCTATGGAGCTGTTTTTTTGCTGCATCTGAGGAGGATGTTGCGATAACTGTTTGGACCAAAATAAATGACATCACAGCGTGCATGGAGGGACACGTGCATATCGACCAAACATCTGCATTGAATTGTGATACCAGTATCTGATATTATATCAAATACGTTGCATCCCTAATAGTTTTAATCTATGACACCAGTGAATCATGATGTAAATAAAGTCTGATGTGAGTGGTCACTGCCTAAACCCCAGCTCCTGCAGCCAGTCGTGTATCAGGCCTGGGTTAAGACACTGGTAATACAGGCTCAGTTGTGAAATAGTTTTTGAAAAGAGTAAGAGAGCAGGCTACATACAGCTACTTTTAGACTCTGCATCATCTGTGAGTCACCGGCACATTGTTCCGAGCACTAAAATGTACTAACAGAGTGACAAGTCTAAAGAGCGGAGTCATGTCTAAACTCCCTGTGGTGTGTGTATTTTCAGTGTCCCCTCAGCGGGTCTCTCCATTCTCTCGGCCCCTGACCAGGGCCCGTCCCTGGGCTCCTGTCAGCCCCACACTCACATCATGTTCCTGAAGACCCATAAGACGGCCAGCAGCACCGTGCTCAACATGCTCTACCGCTTTGGGGAGGAGCGGGGACTGCGCTTCGCCCTGCCACTGGGCTACCAGCTGGGCTACCCACTGCCCTTCAACGCTCACCGGGTCAAAGGTTACAAGGGCCCCGGGGCCAGTGACTTCCACATCATGGGCAACCACATGCGCTTCAACAGAGCAGAGGTACAGTACACACACACGCACGCACACACCCGCACACACACACACGCGCACACACACACACAAACACACACACACATGCACGCACACACACGCACGCACATGTACATGACAGAGTGAAGAACATTTACTGTGACAGCACAGCATCACTTGCCTGAGCAGCCAGTCCCTTCTACATTCAGTTAGAATCCAGAAGAATCTGGAATCAGACCACAGTGTGAAAAACCTCCATCCTCATTTGAGATGATCCACCCACAGCTGCACTTATCTCTTAAATGCAGAAGACATCTCCAAAATTCTTGTAACACTCAAAACTAAATATAACACTTATTTTTCCTGAGACAAGAGTTTGGTGCTTTGATTTTTCATTCTGTAAAGTTCCACAGTGTTTCACAATGTTTTTTTTTTTTCCCCATGCTCTGTGTGTGAGCAGTCATACTTGTTTTTAATGTGAACAGAGCACGTGTGTCTCTGATTAGTTAATCCATATTTGACAGGTTAATCCATTTGTCAAGGCAAGTCTGACTTGCACTTTAAAGTCCTACATTATGCAAACTGACAACTCTGAGCTTTTAGCCACAGTACCCTTATTCACACACATTAGTATGACCTGTGGACCTTTGGTGATTTCTAATAATTGTGGAGAATGCCTGAGATCTTAATCCTGTATGAATGCACCATGTCTGTCATTTGTAAAGTGAAACCTTACCTATTGTATTTCACCAAACACAGACGTCCGTTGATAAAACATGTCCGTGTGAATCTGCATCTCAGTGTTTGTTGTTGTAATTGCTCCTTTTCTATCTCTTTCTTTTCTTTCCGTGTTCTTTTCTCTTTTAATCTCAGTCAGTGTCAGTAAAATAGAGTCATTTATGGACTTTGCTTATCCTGTGTGAATCTGCTGCAAGTAACACAGAGGTGGGGCAGTAAATTACCACACGTCCTCAGGTTGTACTTACCACGTGTGAATAGTTACATTGTCAAAAACATACTTGGTGTTGTGTTTTTATTTATTTCATTAACACTCCTGACCCGTGCTCCTGTGTCTTCCAGGTGGAGAAAGTGATGCCTTCTGACACCTTCTACTTCTCCATCGTCCGCGACCCGGTGGCGCTGGCCGAGTCCTCTTTCGCTTACTACAAAGAGGTGGCCCCCGCCTTCCGCAAAGCCAAGACTCTGGGGGAATTTGCCGACAACCCGCGAAAATTCTACGACCCGAGGCTCCGCAACAACCACTATGCTCGCAACCTCCTCTGGTTCGACTTCGGCATGGACCACAATGCCAACTTCTCCGTCCCCTTGGCGCGTTACGCTGAGAAAGTCATCAAGCAGGTCTTCAAGCTCATCCTGGTCTCCGAGTACTTCGACCAGTCCATGATCTTACTTCGGCACGCCCTCTGCTGGCCACTGGACGCCGTAGTTTCATTTAGCTTGAACGCAAGGCAGCAGAAGCCCGATCAGAGCAGCGGCAGCAGCTGGGTGGCGAAAGCAGCCACGACGCAGGCTAAAACACCTTCGAATTTTGCTCTCACAGATGAACAACGCGAGAAGCTCAGGGATTGGAACGCTCTGGACTGGGCTCTGTACCAGGCCTTCAATAGAACATTCTGGGAGAAGATTCAGGAGTTCGGTACGACACGAATGGACCACGAGGTGGCGCTGCTAAGGATGCGGCGCGAAGAGCTGGCGAGGTTGTGTCTGAGAGACGGTGGGAAGCCGGTGGAGGGGCAACGGATTCGGGATAAGACGATTCGCCCGTTTCAGAGCGGCGTCGTGAAAATCTTGGGTTACGAGTTGCAACCGCACTTGGACAACGCCACCCGGACCGCATGTCTCCGGATGATACGCCCGGAGATCCAGTATAAAGACCTACTGGACGTCAAGCAGTTTCCGAGGGTGACGGCACCAGCGCAACCGGCCCCGCCAGACTCCAGGGCGAGGGCGGGGCAAGGGGAGGGGGGAGGGGTCAGGGACGGGGATGGCAGCCATTTGAAACAGGAGCCGGTGAAATTGAGATAATGAACAAATGAACGAAGCAGGTCTTTTTTTTTTTTGTTCTGTCATGGGCGAACTCAAAGTCGTGTGTTTGTGAGCGCGTGGTGACCTTTAGACGGGTCTTCCATGAGGCGCACTTAACTCTCGCGATCCTCTATCACTCCACTTTAATCCGGGTTTACAGGAGGTCGTTTCTGAAGTGGCCTCCTGCTCCCCCTCGCCCTATGCACTTCCACTTGATCTGTTTTCTCAAGTCAAAGGGTTCAATGTGGGTCACGGTTTTGATTACAAATTTTCATAATCCGCGTATCATTCGTTCATTTGTTTTTCGATATAAAACCAAAAATAAGAAAACGAAAAAACAAAAAACAGAAACAACAACAAAAAAAACAACAACAACTGTTTTCTTCATTATTTGTCTCCAAAACCAAAATGAAAAAACGGATAATGACCGGGACCAGTTCGGGACTGAGACCGAGACCAGACCGGGACCAGACCGGGACTGAGACCAAGACCAGAACGGGACTGAGACCAGGACAAGACCAGGACCAGACCGGAGGTTCAGAGCCCAGGGCAGGGCCGGAGCTCAAAGCTGAGGCTCAGACCCTGCAGAGGCTCGGAGTAAAAGCTCAGAGTCCTGCTCTGGTCCCGGCCTAGTCCCGGACCTGGATCAGTCCTGGTTCAGTCACGTAAACGGGAACCGGTCGTTATCCGTTTTTTTCATTCTTCATTTAAACACAAAATCGAAAACTGAAAAAAACGAATTGTTATCTGTTTTTTCATTTTGGTTTTGGACACAAATGATGAAGAAAACTGTTGTTTTTTTTATTTTCTCATTTTCTTATTTTCTCTCTTTGGTTTTATACTGAAAAATGAATGAACAAATGACACGCAGATTTTTCTTCTATGTATCTTTTCTAGATGAAGGTCCACCACTTGCTTGACTACACAGTGATGTTATTGCTTTACCTGGAATGTTCCACAGTTGGCATTAACGTCTCTATCTGTCCAGCTCTATCTTTACTAAAAACATTTGTTAGTTTGAATTTGTCTCATAAAAAAGAAACAACGTCTGAGCAAAGTAAAATTTCAAGTTGGTAATAACTTAATTCCTAAGTGCGATTCTAGAAGCTTTGGCTTTTAAGGTGAGTGTAGAGCCTTTTGAACCCAGATGAATCCTGTTGAATCCTTTACGTAAAACATACTGTGGTGTGGTGGTGGTGTGGTGGTGGAAGTAAGCAGGGTTGAGGGCTGAGAGTCTGTTTCAGAAAGCCCCTTCTTCCAAGTCTGGATCACTCCGCTCTATCCAGGCTTGTTCTGTAATCCTGGATCACTTAAGTGTGACCATAGACTGTATAAAGACGTGGACTCAGAGTGTCACTCATAGCGTTTGGTTGCAATCAAATGAAGCTCATCGAGGCCTGCAGTTATAGCGACCATAGTTGGAAATACAAGCGTGGTCCCAAAGAGCCCATCAGGAGCAAGGCTGTAGAAAGTACACACCCCACCCCGTGGGCGCTTAGCAACAAGGCTGTCAATCAACCTGTTGGTAATGCTAGCGGGAGAGATTTCTGAGACAGAAGGCACGGGATTGGTCTGTTCCTAATGTTCATATCAAACTAAATTGTTACTGATACAAACATTTTACAACCAAAATGATGAGCCTGATAGCACCAGTTACTGTATTTTTCGAACTAAGTTGCTCCAGACTATAAGTCACACCAACCAAAAAATGTGTAATGAAGAAGATAAAACGTATATAAGTCGTGCCAGACTATAAGTTGCACTTTTTGTGGAAAATATATTTTATAAAATCAGAGACCAGGAACCGACATTTCATGTTGAAAGTCAAGTTCTAGTAATAAAAATAGAAGAGAAAACAACAGACTGTTAACGTCACATATGAACAGTTCTTCAGATAAACTATAACATAAACAACAGAATAGAACAAGTTTACCAAACTCTCCATCTCACTCCAAATCACTAAATCCATTCAGTTCTGTGCAACTCCATGACCTCTTTCTGAATCCTGACAGGATGGTTTCAGTGTCGCTGAAGTCCAGACTTTGTCCATCCAGTGACTTCAGGAAAGTTTCATGGTGCATCCTCCCAGTGTCACAAGTTTCTCTCTCACTCCAAACTTTCTTTCTGCTGCTCAATTACCATTTTCAGCTGCAGATTTCACGACTTGCAGCTTGTAATCTGCAAAATATGATTTTCTTTTTGGGGCATTTATGTTCAATCTTCTCAGTCGTCTTTATAAATTAGTTTAAATGTTAAATTGTTCAGTGGTACAGAAGTAATGATGTGATCGACTGACATGATACAGACAGGACAGAGGCTCTTTCTGCAGGAGACATGTGCAGTAGAGTGAAGTGACAGTGGTACAGGAGGAACAGGAGCAGCAGATACTCACACACGAGACTGGAGTGTGAACATTTTAATGTATAAATCACAGGGCCACTCAAACCATGAAAAAAGTGCGACTTATAGTCCGAAAAATACAGTACAGAGAGAGGGGCGAAGATATTTCAATAAAACGTGAATTGCAACCAAAGCTCAAAGGAAACACTTTGCACCCATGCACACTTCTAAAGAGTCCATTTAAATATACAGTCTATGAGTGACCAGAGTGTGTGAAGGGACATGTTATTTGGGTTGGGGGCATTATATGGAAAATTAATAATAGCCTTTAAATAATAATTGGTTCTCAAACTGTGGTACAAATACAACTTGGTACTGTTTTAGACCTGGTTTAGTTCTAGTTTAGTCCAGCTTCTGTCTTGGTGGAACATACATATGAAGCCAAATATTTTCTGCGTTTGTTCTCACTTTTAATGTATTAATGTATAATTTTGTGTAAGGTTGCGTTCCCGTTCTTGAATTTGACCTCATGATTTCAGATGGAGGGCAGTGGCCTGTGTTCACTATTTTTCAAAGATTCTCCAAACTTCTGATCCACAAATGTTGAACCTTCTCATTTTTTTATTTGGGATCTGCTCCACAACGTTCACATTCAGGGACAATTTACGCACAAGGAGCACATATCATAACTAGTGTGTAATTTAGACACATTTTGGCCCTTGTTTACATTATGGTTGCTAGGTACTTTGGTAACTGTTACCTCTACGTGTGTCACATCTCTGGTCCGTGTCCAAACAGGAAGTAAAATTGTAATCTTCACCCAAAGTGACAAAACTAAAAGAGACTAGACAAACATTTTTAGTCTGAAATATAATGGTGGTGGGGACTTGGACTTTTTCAGACTTGAGACTCGACTTAACCAAATGGACTAAGACCTGGGACTGAAACTTGGACTTGAAGATCAATGATTTGGGACTTGGCTCGGACTTGAGGCCTGTGACTTGAGAAGACTTGACGCTTTTCCTAAAAAAAATATGTTTTTCAAAAATACTTTTCTCTTTACACTTGGAACAAACTGAAACATCTGGTATCTTCAAATGTACTATATACTGCACAATACAGTAAAACAGAGGAACTATGTAGAACATTCTTCACGTTCATTCTGTCTTCTGATCATTGATGTTTTTAGGTTCTTTTTTCAGACCGAGAGTTTGTTTTCTTACCTGACAGAGCGCTAGTGTCAGGTATGAAAACAAACTCTTGGTCTGAAAAAAGAACCTAAAAGCATACAAAGAATATAATCCATCCATTTCATGACAAAATAACTGTTATGAAGCACCTTCAAATCTGAATTCTTTTTGTTTGGACCGTAATAATTCACACTAAGATCTTGTCAAGACATTTAAAAAGGAAAAAATAGCTCTTATATAAATACTCATATAGAAATATACCATAACTTTTTAAGAACAGTTTAGTTTAAAAGTCGTATAAATTGCAAAAATCTAAGTGCTTTGGTTTTGGACTTGAAATGACTTGAAGCTCAAAGCAGATGACTTGGACTTGACTTGGACTTAGACTCAAAACTCAACTTGAACTCGCCTGTATTTGACTTCGGACATGACTCTGACTTGAGGTCAAAGACTTGAAACTTGCAAAACCACGACTTGGTCCCACCTCTGACGCGAGCCGTTTTATAATTTAAACCGCGAATTCCAAAACGGACTTCTGCCCTGTCCTCCAGCTCCATTTTAACCCGGGCATTTTACCTTGTGATGTCGCGCGAACGCAACCTATTGATCTTTTGCAGCTGATGTCGTCAACATTCCCTGGGGGTGCGATGCTAACTGAAGGCACTACTCTGTCTGAGGCTTTGTTAAACTTTAATATGAGCTTTGTTTTAACACAGTCTGACCATAAAGTACGAAGTTAGTTGGAGCTGAGAAGATTTTATACTGTTAAAGGTCCTGTATCACACAAAATGGACTCTTGTGAGCTTTAAGCCAATGAGGAAACTACATATTGGACCTTTGAACAAGTCTCTCTCAAATAGGCGAGTTTCAGCTGACGTCATTGTTATTAAAAGCCCGCGTTGCATGCTGGGAAATATTTTGGTTGGAGGCAAGAAACACGATAGCGGTCAAACACGGTGCGTAACCTCACATATTTATCCCTGATAATGGTAAATTCCTGCTGCATTATCAGATGCACAAATAGAAGCACGGAAGAAGGAAAATGTCTTTTTCGTATTCTGAGTGAAAAGAACCGCTAACGGTGAATTAAACGGTTTTCAAACATCTGCAGAGCAAACGTAGAAGATCCTAACAAACCGTGGACTCCAACAAGTTCAACAACACATCGAGACTCTTGGAGGTTTTCATCTTTTCTGCTGTGAATGACCCAGGAGTTTCCACCAAGTCATTGTGGATGTCGCCCAAGTGAATATTTGTCCAGGTAGTTGGCGATTCTGACCAGAAATTTGGTTTGGTCCACCTTTTGTCGGGGTTGAAAAGGGTGATTTGGCTCCGTCGATGCTTATGACCAATTTCTGGTCAAATGGTCTTGGGTCCTCTGCCGTTAGAGTGGATAAATAACCGGGATCAATACCCTTTACGTGTTTTCTCCCTCCGTCCGTCATGTTGAATTAATGTTTCTTGCCGCTGACCAAAATAATTCCCCGCATGCAACGCACGCTTTTGTCAACAATGAAACTCGCCTATAACTTTACAACAGGACCACGAATGATGATTATAAAACTGTCACTACGACAACTGCTGAACATTCCGCCATACACGCACCTGCAGAACACCCCCAGCTCGATGTCACTGCAAAGTATCAATTGATCCAAACATAATGTGAAGCTTGCTTTCGACCAGGTTTTACTTTTAAGGGCATATTTTGTTCTCATGTGCTTTACGAATAACAAACTGAAGTCTTAGTTTCACTCCTGCTTCATGGATTGGGCCCATGGAGCGTGCAGATGTTTGCGCAGGCTCCTCTCAGAAGGTCAGGAGAACTTTGGGGTTGTCCTTTGGCAGATCTTCATGGTAGAACTTCTGCCGGAGCCTTGCGTCTGTGGACTTTATGTTTAGTATTTGCAATATTTTTCGGAGCTGCCTTTTGACTATTGTGAATTCAACACAGGTACGTCGGTTTGACACGGTACCACTCAGTATTGTCATCGTAAAGGAGACATATTATGGTTTTTGAAATGCATTTTTGAAACATTTAAACATTGTTCTTGTCAAAAAACTACCTGGATTAGCAGTGTTTTGTAGCTTTCTACCATGTTTTAACGTTACTCCCTCAACAAAATAGGCCTGGAGCGGTTTTAGATGTCATCCATGCAAATCTGAGTAATCTAGCGATCTCTCTTTGGTCCTTTTCGAACCCAACCTCCCAATTCGACAGTTTTCCATAAATGTGCAAAAACATGATACAAAACTGCAAACTACAACTTCACAAACCTGACGCGATGTTCAGTAGATTCATTAGCGGCTCATGCGATAGAGCTCTGAAGGGGGAACAACTTAGCACAGGGAGTGAAGAAAGGCGGGGGTCTCGAGTGCTGTGGAACTCTTCTTGAGTCCTCTAGTGTCCACGGAGATGATTTTGTTGCACCTGGAATATTCACTATGGCATTTATTTGTAGATCTCCATAGAGACAAGCAGGCGACACCAGAGCGAGTTATAGGTCACCTCTGTGGAGAGGTGAGCCAAGAACTGATACTTTATTTATTTAGGAATAAAACTACCTACAACAGAGTGAAAGCAAGATAGATACGTTTAATGCCGGACTGTGGAAAACAATAACATCGCCATGGAGACAAGTGAAAAGTTCCATAATTCACTCATTTTCACATTTTTAGTGACTTTAACGCTCCTGTATTACACAAAACTGACTCATGTGAGCTTATAATGTTGTTCTCTCCTCATCTCCAAACCTCTAAATGCTCTATTCCACCTTGTGATGTCATGTAGTGGTAGTTTTCAAGCGAACAGCTACACAGCAAAAAGTGGAGAGTTAAAATTGACTCTTACAGAATCAATTTTCTCAGGGTTTATATGAGTCCAGTCTGTTCTAGAATTAATTTAACAATTTGTTAATGTTAATTAAGTAACGCTGGACCAAAGTTCCTGTTTAACCCCAAAATCAAGAGTTATATGAATGTTTTGAGAGTAAACGGATAACACTTTGTAGAGTTATCCTGATTTAACTAAACAACACACAGGTGTTTTATTGTTACACTTAATTTGAGTTAATTTAAGATGAAATTATGAAAAAAACTGATTCAAACTGGTCTTATCTCACGAGAGTTTGAAGTGGTTGGTGGGAGGAGCTAAGTTAACACTAGTGGAAGTTGAATTAACACTAGTGGAAGTTAAAGTATCACTATGGAAGTTGAATTAACTTCAACCATATGAACTATCTCCAACTCAAACCCCCATTTAACTTTCAAATAGTTAAAATAAGACTTTTTGTGTTAAAATTTTGAAATATTTTACTCTGAAATTTAAACACTCCAGTTTTTGCTGTGTACCTTTTAGTTCAGTGGAGATTGGCAATTTTAGAGCTGAAATGATCCAAATGATTCTAGTGAAGGTGTATGGAGTTTAAAAACACTCTGCACTTCTTTACCATATGACATCACAGGGTGGAACAGAGTGTTTTCAGTTTGAGAGCCTAAATGTGCAGGGTTTGTGAAAGGGAAAACGGAGAAATTCCAGTGCCAAGAACATCAAGAAAATAAAAATTGAGACTAAAATAATAATAATAATAATAATAATAATAATAATAATAATCTAAATAAGTGAAAAACAAATTAAGGAAAAAAAAAAAAAGAAATTAAATAAAATGAAATAAGCAATCAATACAAAAAAAAGAATAAAAAATCTAGACTTAAAACAAAGAAAAAAGAAAAAAAAAACAGACCGTGATGACGAAACCTACATTATAACAGCTCTGAAAATAGCTTCATATGAGCCCTTTAAACATGCATTTCACGTACAGCGCACCTAAAACCTGAGATCAAACTGCTAAAAACATCATAACATGTCTCCTTTTAAATGAACTGATGACTTGTTTTTCCATCGTCACACGTTTGGACCGATTGAAGGGATTGTAATAATTTCATGTGGAACCACTTGAGTTTGGACTTTGTTTCTGCTCTCGTTTCAGGAGGACGGTGGGCTCTTCTGTCCAAAAGATAACAAAAAATAAATCAATGTAAAACACTACATTTCCCATGTTGCATCTCTCTTGGTTTCAAGTTTAGAAGTGAGTTTAGAACACAACTTTGGCAACTTTCAGAGCCCAGAGCGGAGTTTTGTTGTGACGCTAAAGCTAACAACAACAACTAGTATGCTAACTACATACTTCCTGCTCATACTGCTTATCTGTTTTGGAGTTATGTTTTGCTTAACTTGGCAAAATTGCACTGCTCTGTCTGAAGCCCTGTTACTCAAACTAGACTTTAATCTGAGTTTTAATGAACACAATCTGACCAGAAAGGTGAGCAGGTTTTTACTGTTAAATAATACACGCATCAAGAATCTCGGATGTCTGGTCATCGCACAATTCATACTGGGAAGGATTTTCCGAAAAACTGAGCATCAACCCTCCATGTTTGTTTTCCCAGTGGGATGTGTCTATTGACAAAGTCAATCTTTTTCTAGTCTTTTGAACCATATCACTTTTGTTTCTGGTTCTGATATTGTCATATTTTAGTTTTGGGATTTGGACATTGTAATTGTGTGGTTGTTTGATCCTAACAGTGGAAAACGGCTTGAGAAATTTGTTTGTGAACTCTATAAATGCAAAAGTGAATCAGATATGTGTGACTGCAAACCTCTGTTCAAACAGTTTCTCTTCCCAACGGAAATGAAAAATAGTGAAAGGTGAAGGTGATGGGCAGGATTGATCCACAGGAAGAACCAAAAAGGAAACCTATGACTGCTTAAATCATCCCAAGTTTGCAGCGAACATTTTGTATGTGGAGCAACATCAAAGCATTATCCCAATCCCTCGCTCAACCTCAGGTTATGAATTTAAAAAGTCAATGCCAAAGCATTAATATTGCGTTAATGTAATTAATGTTGCTGTGAAACCACAAGAACAAGAAAGTGTGAGCTCAGTCTGTTTGTCTTCTGCACCTCTCACTTAACAAACGGGACTCCGCAAACTCGGGATGATTTATTTCAGGCAGTCAAAGGTTTCCTTTTTGGTCCTTCCCGTGGATCAGTCCTGCCTGTCGCCTTCACCTTTCACTATTTATCAATTCCGTTGGGAAGAGAAACAGTTTGAACAGAGGTTTGCAGTCACACACATCTGATTCACTTTTTCAGTTATGAAGTTCGCAAACACATTTCTCAAGCCGTTTTCCGCTGTTAGGATCCAACAACCACACAATTACGATGTCTGAATCCCAAAACTAAAATATGACAATATCAGAACCAGAAACAAAAGTGATATGGTTCAAAAGACTAGAAAAGATCGACTTTGTCAATTAACACATCCCACTGGGAAAACAAACATGGAGGTTTGATGCTCACTTTTTCGGAAAATCCTTCCCAGTATGAATTGCGCAGTGACCAGAAGTCCGAGATTCTTGATGCGTCTATTCTGTCAGTTATCAAATTACAATCAAGCTCGTGAGCATTAGCCACTAGTTTTATAATTTATTATTTGTCTTTTTTATGCATCTCCAAAGCTCAAAATGCTCTGTTCAGCCTTTTGATGTCACGAAGAGATTATCCTACCCCTCCTGTGAGGATCACTTGAACCAAATGTCATAATCGTGTCACAAAGTGTGCGTGTGCATGGAGGCACCATCTGAAGTCAGAGTGAAGCGGCTCCAGTTTGAATGGCCATCCTGTTGTTTTGTGTTTGGAGGATGGTGACTGACTCACATCACAATCAAAGGTTTTATGGCACATTTCACCGTTCATTCATCTAACACAAGGAGCTGTTTACAACATTATTACTCACTGTAGTTCAGATAACAGAGTTACACCTAAGACAGGAGCACATGAAATGAAAATACACATAATTATGTGTGATTTTGATAAATAACAAGTCATTAAACTGTAATAGAATGATGTGAATGAACATGTCTTACATTCATCTTACACATTCATAACATATTGTCTAAAAAAGACTTGATATTGTATAAAAAGTATAAAAGATACACAAATTTCACTTTGATAACCTTTCAGATATGAACATGAATAGTGCCAAGTTTGAGTCAAATCCATGAAAGTGAAGTTGAATTTTGATCCTGAAATGTGCCAGTTTCTCTATTGAATCTGCATACATTCTCTCTGTGGGTTTTGGGATGTGGAACATTATTTGTGTTAGAGCAGGTGGTCTGCTGGAGACACACAGCTCATCTTGGGCTTCATTTGAAGATGATAAACTGAGGCAGTTTTCTACTTACATATGAAAGTGTAATTCCATTAGCCTGATTCATCAGCCAGTTTCACTTCATACAAACCGTCTGACCTCACAACATTAGGATTCGTTCACTTGACAGTAGGCGGGTACTTTTTTATTTAACCAGTCGCTGCTGTTTGGTCATGACATATGTAATGCACCACTAACAAGGCTAACTGGTATATTAAGTTTTTCCCAAATCCCGTAGGAAGAAGGACAATAACGTCTTTCCCCTTGATCAAATTCACCATTTTCTTTGTTTTGGCTTTAAATCATTGATCTCGGGAGTCGTTGTCAACACAGAAAGTATGTGTCTTCACTGATTGGCTGGTGCCCGAACTCACACTTCCGGGGTTTTTGCGAACCATCTAGTGTATTCTGATTCCTGACCTAGTCACTGGAGAGAATGGAAATTGAGCGGAGGCACTAGGTGGCACCAGCCTGACTATAATAATTTGTGGAGAGGATTTGTCCTTGAGAATGCTTTTATAAATATTTATTTCTATATGGTCTAATAACTGTAAACAGATATACATAAACCCCTGTAAGGTTATATTGTTGTATTCCTAATAATGTCAGGATCCTTTGTTCCAAATTTCACAACTATGTGATTGTGTATGTGACTATAGCAGCACTTTTAACACATATTGCACATTAGGTGGGTCAAACAGAAGGGGCTTTAGGTCCTGAGACTGAACGGGGCTGAGTCGAAACAGAAGGTCCCAACCTCACGTGACTCAAGGAAAATCATAGTGAGAAAAAGTCAAATAATGGAGGTGGAGGGGTCTGGCTCCTGGACCATCTGTGCTCTTATACTTCCATACTGACACAGCTCAACATCATTCTAAAGCTCTTCAAACGCTCATTTCTGTCCTGTCAACGGGACTTTTTTAATACTGATTCCTGCCTAAACATTCTCTAATTTCAGTATCAATTAGTATCTGATGTTCTATACTTTTAACAACCCTATCCGAAATGTAGCCTAATTAAATAACAATAAAAACACTCAAATCAATATAAACACATCAGAATTCATGTTACATTCAATGACTTCTACACAATGAAAAACGCAGAGATGATTTAACAGACAATATTATAACAATATTTTAATATGCATCGATCAGGCACACACAATCCACACACAATAATAAATAATGGAGCAGGATGAACATGAGGCGTTTATTGTGTCTTTAGTACAGAGGGGGAGGGGTCACTCTTCACATGGGCGTCACCTTTTCCTTGTCGTCTTTTTCCTCGGCCATGTTGGAATAAGGGTGATCTGAGAAAAGGAAAACATACATTCAAATTACAGAATAAAAATGGTTCTGGAAATGTAAAACTCATATAATAGTGTCGTTTGAAATGAAAGGAACTGTATCTAGCCTCTGAAGTCTCCTGAAATGGTTTTCACTTCACAGCTGCGTCAGAGTCAAAAATACCAAAAGTGCAAACTAGGGTGTAAAGCAAAGGCTAAAGTCTATTTTGAATGTTTTTTTTTTTTTCCATCTAAAAGTTATCTAGGAATTAATTTTTTTGGTAACACTTTATAATAACTACACCTTATTTAGCCTTAATAAAGCATGAACAAAGACTTAATTAATAATGATTCACACTTAGTAACTACTTAATTACTACCTGAATTAGCACTTAACTTGCACTTAATTTGCCTGTGCTGTAAATAGTTACTCAAAACTTCTTAATTACTCATGAACTAACCATTTGCATGTTTACAAATGTATATTTAAGTCCAAATTTGAGCATTTATTAATGATTAGTAAGCTATGAGAGAATGATTTACTAATAATGCAATACAATGATCATTCAGGCAGCTGTTATCTGTTAGTTAAGTCTTTCTGAGAGCTTTTCTAAAGTGAAGATTAATTATGTTTTATTAAGCACTTGTTAAGGTTGGTCAAATTCCAGAGAAACAATAATGCATTATTAGTAAATCATTCTCTCATGGTTTACTAATCATTAATAAATGCTCAAATTTGGACTTAAATATACATTTACAAATGCACACACAAATGGTTAGTTCATGAGTAATTAAGTAAGAAATACTTATGAGTAACTATTTACAGCACAGGTGAATTAAGTGCTAATTAAGTGCTAATTCAGGTAGTAATTAAGTAGTTACTAAGTGTGAATCATTATTAATTAAGTCTTTGTTCATGCTTTATTAAGGCTAAATAAGGTGTAGTTATTATAAAGTGTTACCATTTTTTTTGTTCACTACATTCCACTTGTGTCATTCATAGTTCTGGTGTCTTCAGTAAGAATCTATAATGCATGTGATGCATTAACTATGAAATACAGAGTTATAAAGTATTTTAATGGGATCCAAATATCCACTTTCACTCCTTACCTGTGGTCTTGAGGCTGAGCAGTTTGTCGTTGTCTTTTTTCCTGTGGAGAGGACACAGAGGGACACTATGAAGCCTTCAGTGTTCGACACAAACATGGGTGCGTACTATCAAGTGAGCCATTATTCAAAAAATAACCTGTGAAGCTGCTCAGTTTGAATCTCTGTTACTCAAATTCAGGTCCTATATTAGACAAAATCATGTTCTGATATGTTATGTATAAGTCATGTTATAATGTTGTTACCTCCTCAAAAACATACGTGGAGAATCCGTGTATCATTCGTTCATTAGTTTTTAAATATAAAACCAAAAATAACAAAATGAAAAAAAAAACAAAACCAAAATGAGAAAATGAATAACAATTTGTTTTTTTCATTTTTTAATTTTGTGTGAAAAATGGAAAAAACAGATAATGTCTGTTTCCCGTTTTCGTGACTTAAACAGCGATGCCGGACTGAACCAGGACTAAACCAGGACTAAAACAGAATTGAACCAGGACTAAACCAGATCTCAGTCCTGGTCTGGTCCCAGTCTCAGTTCCGGTCTGAATCCCGGTTTCAGTCCTGGTCTGATCCTAGTCTGGTCCCGGTTTCCTGATTACCCGACTTGTCCGGGCCACTCTCCACACTCCTGCTTCTGTCCTGGTTTAGTCCTGGTTTAGTTTAGTCCTGGTTTAGTTCTGGTTCAGTCCTGGTTCAGTCCTGGTTCAGTCCTGGTTTAGTCCTGGTTCAGTCCTGGTTCAGTCCTGGTTTAGTCCTGGTTTAGTCCGGCATCGCAGTTCAAGTCACAGAAACAGGAAACGGACATGATCCATTTTTTCCATTATTTATTTAAACACAAAATAAAACAAAGAAAAAAAACAAAAAAACAAAAACAGATTGTTTTTCATTAATTTCATTTTGGTTTTGGAGACAAATAATGAAGAAAATAGCTGTTTTTTGTTTTCTTATTTGTGGTTTTATATTGAAAAACGAATGAACGAATGATACACGAATTGTGGAGTTGTGTTTTGTTTCATTTCATTCATGCACATTTGAGTAATCCTTTATTATTAAGTATTAACCTACAATTTTCAGTCTCTCTCATCTGAAATTCAAACTCCTAA
Source organism: Boleophthalmus pectinirostris (assembly GCF_026225935.1). Classification (NCBI taxonomy): domain Eukaryota; kingdom Metazoa; phylum Chordata; class Actinopteri; order Gobiiformes; family Gobiidae; genus Boleophthalmus; species Boleophthalmus pectinirostris. Next base: position 29,105,889 of record NW_026571153.1, on the reverse strand, counting down.
ACAGGACCATGAACATTTGTATTGATCACAGGCTCCTGAAAATGTGCCGTTTACTCACATGTAGCCTCACTAAACACAAAGCTCACTTGATAGGACGCACTTAGTCGTAAACACAATTAAAAAAAACACAGTACACGACTGACAGTGAGACAACAGTATGCGACATGGTTGGTGAATTGGTGAGTAGTAAAAGAGTGGATAATTTTTATAGTATGGTTTATCCCAACACAAGTACAGGATGTGCCCAGAAATTGCCCAAAAAGTAAGTGCCACAACATTATTATTATCATTATTTTATGGTTTATCCCAACACAAGTACAGGATGTGCCCAGAAATTGCCCAAAAAGTAAGTGCCACAACCTTATTATTATCAGTATTACAGTATGGATCATCCCAACACCGGTACAGGATGCTCCCAGAAATCGCCCAAAAATACCACAACTTTGAGTTTTGTCTCACCCACTAGGACGCGGCTTCAGCGAGTGTATTACATAAATTTGTGACCTGGAAGAAGAACCAGATGAAACGCATTGCCACCCACAGTACAGAGGGCACAGAGGAGACAGAGAAGGGACACATTTGTCCTGAGGGCTGTTGCTCCCCTCACACTGCCCTGGATCTGATGGTTCTACCTGCTGAGCTGCACTGAGACTTTGTTTGCTTTTCTGTACATGTATCAAGAATCTCGGACTTCCAGTCACTGCGCAATTCATACTGGAAAGGATTTTCCAAAAAAGTGAGGATCAAACTGCCATGTTTGATTTCCCAGTGGGATGTGTCTATTGTCAAAGTCGATCTTTTCTAGTCTTTTGAACCATATCACTTTTGTTTCTGGTTCTGATATTGTCATATTTTAGTTTTGGGATTCAGACATTGTAATTGTGTGGTTGTTGGATCCTAACAGCAGAAAATGGCTTGAGAAATTAGTTTGCGAACTCCATAAATGCAAAAGGGAATCAGATGTGTGTGACTTAAACCTCTGTTCAAACTGTTTCTCTTCCAAACAGAATAGAAAAATAGTGAAAGGTGAAGGCGATGGCAATGGGCAGGATTGATCCACGTGAAAGACGAAAAAGGAAACCTTTGACTGCCTTTGACATCCCGAGTTTGCAGCAAACATTTTGTGTGTGGAGAGACAACAAAGCAAAATCCCGATCCCTCGCTCAACCTTGGTTACGAATTTAAAAAGTCAACGCCAAAGCGAAAGGCACCAACTGTTCACCAAGAAACATCTTCCACTGCAAAGAGACCAAGACGTGATGTTGCTGTAAAACCACAAGAACAAGAAAGTGCAGCTCAGTCTGTTTGTCTTCTGCACCTCTCGATTAACAAACACGATCCCGCTTTGATGACGCTCCACATATAAAATGTTCACTGCAAACTCAGGATTTCAATTCCGTTGGGAAGAGAAATAGTTTGAACGGAGGTTTGCAGTCACACACATCTGATTCCCTTTTGCATTTATGGAGTTCACAAACTAATTTCTCAAGATGTTTTCCGCTTTTAGGATCCAACAACCACACAATTACGATGTCTGAATCCCAAAACAAAAATATGATAATATCAGAACCAGAAACAAAAGTGATATGGTTCAAAAAACTAGAAAAGATCGACTTTGTCAATAGACACATCCCACTGGGAAAACAAACATGGCAGTTTGATCCTCACTTTTTCTGAGAATCCTTCCCAGTATGAATTGTGCAATGACCGTAAGTCCGACATTCTTGATGCGTGTATTATTATTGCATTTCACTTTTTATGTGCTTTAATGATTGATTGATGAAAGGGCCTGAGCTGCAACAAATAAACAGCAGAACAAATCAATAACTGGCCATAGAAGTCTCTAGGATTAGCCATCCCAGATTGATAAAGGTGTAAAACTCAAGTTAGACTGCTACTCTGTCTCTTCTTTTCTACACAACCCAATAAGAACAGTACAAAGCTCCACCCTGCAGCAGCAAACCCGCTGGAGCTGAGAGGACGGTGTAGGAGGAGGACAGGTGCGGCCCTGCTCACGTGTGTGTCCTGACAGAAGACTTACTTGTTTTTGTGTTTACAGATGCACACAGAGATTATGGTGACGATGATAACGGCCGCCAGCACAGACACCAACACGGCAATCAGGACGGTGTGATCTGCAACAACAGCACAAACACTTTATTCAGGGGTGTAGTGGGCGTGGTACGTGGGGGTGCGCCGTCCACCCACTTCCCCCGACGTGAAATATGAAAAATAACAAATATTAAACAGCCTAAACTTAAATGTCAAACCGGAGCTACTGGCAATGGTGAAAACAACCTGCATAGGCTCATGATGTCTGCACTACTGTCCTATAGAGAGACCTGAGAGACTGAGATGACACCAGGACTGAACCAGGACTGAACCAGGACTGAACCAGGACTGAACCAGGACTGAACCAGGACTGAACCAGGACTGAACCAGGTCTGAACCAGGACTGAACCAGGACTGAACCAGAACTAAAACGGGCTAAGCACAGCCGTCACCCAATTGAGCTTTGTGGACACGGGCGTTCTCTCTCTCACTCTCAAGTCCAGGTTTAGTCCTGGTTTAGTCCTGGTTTAGTCCTGCTTTAGTCCTGGTTTAGTCCTGCTTTAGTCCTGGACTAACCCTGGTTTAGTAATGCTTTAGTCCTGGTTTAGTCCTAATTTAGTCCTAATTTAGTCCTGTTTTATTCCTGTTTTATTCCTGTTTTAGTCCCGCTTTAGTCCTGGTTTAGTCCTGCTTTAGTTCTGCTTTAGTCCTGCTTTAGTCCTGCTTTAGTCGTGTTTTAGTCCTGTTTTAGTCTTGTTTTAGTCGTGGTTCAGTCTAAATATGTTTTAGTTTTAAAGTGGACATGGACTTTTCAGAGCTTATATTATAATTAAAGTTGTTATAGTTGTTATAATTGTTATGATTGTTATAATTGTTTCCCTTCACCATTTATTCACCTGATGTTGTACTTGGGGTGATTCATGTCTGAGTATCTTTAATTGTTTCTTTTCATAAGTCATTACTCTACTATTTTCTTAATCCTTGACAGACAATAGCTGCATTCATGACGTAAAAAAGAAGGGAAACAACTATGACATGGTTAAAAGCTCTAACAAGTCTGAAAAAGTGTGCAAATAAACCTAAACTACTTCAAAGATTATTTAGCAAATTGCTAAATATTACCTGGTTTAGTCCGGGTTTAGTCCTGCTTTTATCCTGCTTTTGTCCTGCTTTTGTCCGGTTTTAGTCCTGTTTTAGTCCTGTTTTAGTCCTGATTTAGTTCTGTTTCAGTCCTGCTTTAGTCATGTTTTAGTCAGGTTTTAGTCCTTCTTTAGTCTTGGTTTAGTCCTGATCATTCCTGCTTTAGTCGTGTTTTAGTCCTGTTTTAGTCTTGTTTTAGTCGTGGTTCAGTCTAAATATGTTTTAGTTTTAAAGTGGACATGGACTTTTCAGAGCTTATATATATAATTAAAGTTGTTTATAGTTGTTATAATTGTTATGATTGTTATAATTGTTTCCCTTCACCATTTATTCACCTGATGTTGTACTTGGGGTGATTCATGTCTGAGTATCTTTAATTGTTTCTTTTCATAAGTCATTACTCTACTATTTTCTTAATCCTTGACAGACAATAGCTGCATTCATGACGTAAAAAAAAAGGGAAACAACTATGACATGGTTAAAAGCTCTAACAAGTCTGAAAAAGTGTGCAAATAAACCTAAACTACTTCAAAGATTATTTAGCAAATTGCTAAATATTACCTGGTTTAGTCCGGGTTTAGTCCTGCTTTTATCCTGCTTTTGTCCTGCTTTTGTCCGGTTTTAGTCCTGTTTTAGTCCTGTTTTAGTCCTGATTTAGTTCTGTTTCAGTCCTGCTTTAGTCATGTTTTAGTCAGGTTTTAGTCCTTCTTTAGTCTTGGTTTAGTCCTGATCATTCCTGCTTTAGTCGTGTTTTAGTCCTGTTTTAGTCTTGTTTTAGTCGTGGTTCAGTCTAAATATGTTTTAGTTTTAAAGTGGACATGGACTTTTCAGAGCTTATATTATAATTAAAGTTGTTATAGTTGTTATAATTGTTATGATTGTTATAATTGTTTCCCTTCACCATTTATTCACCTGATGTTGTACTTGGGGTGATTTATGCCTGAGTATCTTTAATTGTTTCTTTTCATAAGTCATTACTCTACTATTTTCTTAATCCTTGACAGACAATAGCTGCATTCATGACGTAAAAGAGAAGGGAAACAACTATGACATGGTTAAAAGCTCTAACAAGTCTGAAAAAAATTGCTAAATATTACCTGTTTTAGTCCTGGTTCAGTCCTGTTTTAGTCCTGGTTTAGTTCTGTTTTAGTCCTGGTTTAGTTCTGTTTCAGTCCTGCTTTAGTCCTGGTTTAGTTCTGTTTCAGTCCTGCTTTAGTCATGTTTTAGTCAGGTTTTAGTCCTTCTTTAGTCTTGGTTTAGTCCTGATCATTCCTGTTTTAGTCGTGTTTTAGTCCTGTTTTAGTCTTGTTTTAGTCGTGGTTCAGTCTAAATATGTTTTAGTTTTAAAGTGGACATGGACTTTTCAGAGTTTATATTATAATTCAAGTTGTTATAGTTGTTATAATTGTTTCCCTTCACCATTTATTCACCTGATGTTGTACTTGGAGTGATTTATGCCCGAGTATCTTTAATTGTTTCTTTTCATAAGTCATTACTCTACTATTTTCTTAATCCTTGACAGACAATAGCTGCATTCATGACGTAAAAGAGAAGGGAAACAACTATGACATGGTTAAAAGCTCTAACAAGTCTGAAAAAAATTGCTAAATATTACCTGTTTTAGTCCTGGTTCAGTCCTGGTTCAGTCCTGGTTCAGTCCTGCTTTAGTCCTGGTTTAGTCCCGGTTTAGTCCTGTTTTAGTCTTGTTTTAGTCGTGGTTCAGTCTAAATATGTTTTAGTTTTAAAGTGGACATGGACTTTTCAGAGCTTATATTATAATTAAAGTTGTTATAGTTGTTATAATTGTTATGATTGTTATAATTGTTTCCCTTCACCATTTATTCACCTGATGTTGTACTTGGAGTGATTTATGCCTGAGTATTTTTAATTGTTTCTTTTCATAAGTCATTACTCACTTTATCTCCAGGTTTATTTTCTTAATCCTTGACAGACAATAGCTGCATTCATGATGTAAAAAAGAAGGGAAACAACTATGACATGGTTAAAGCTCTAACAAGTCTGAAAAAGTGTGCAAATAAACCTAAACTACTTCAAAGATTATTTAGCAAATTGCTAAATATTACCCGGTTTAGTCCGGGTTTAGTCCGGGTTTAGTCCTGCTTTTGTCCTGCTTTTGTCCGGTTTTAGTTCTGTTTTAGTCCTGGTTTAGTCCGAGTTTAGTCCTGTTTTAGTCCTGCTTTAGTCTTGCTTTAGTCCTGGTTTAGTCCTGCTTTAGTCCTGCTTTAGTCCTGGTTTAGTTCTGTTTCAGTCCTGCTTTAGTCATGTTTTAGTCCTGGTTTAGTTCTGTTTCAGTCCTGCTTTAGTCATGTTTTAGTCCTGGTTTAGTTCTGTTTCAGTCCTGCTTTAGTCCTGTTTTAGTCCTGGTTTAGTTCTGTTTCAGTCCTGCTTTAGTCCTGGTTTAGTTCTGTTTCAGTCCTGCTTTAGTCATGTTTTAGTCAGGTTTTAGTCCTTCTTTAGTCTTGGTTTAGTCCTGATCATTCCTGCTTTAGTCGTGTTTTAGTCGTGTTTTAGTCTTGTTTTAGTCCTGCTTTAGCCATGTTTTAGTCCTGCTTTAGTCTTGGTTTAGTTCTGATCAGTCCTGCTTTAGTCATGTTTTAGTCTTGTTTTAGTCCAGGTTTTGTCCTGGTTTAGTCTTGTTTTATTCCTGGTTTAGTCCTGGTTTAGACCTGGTTTAGACCTGGTTTAGTCCCGGTTTAGTCCTGGTTTAGACCTGGTTTAGACCTGGTTTAGTCTTGTTTTATTCCTGGCTTAGTCCTGGTTTAGACCTGGTTCAGTTCTGCTTCAGTCTAAATATGTTTTTGTATTAAAGTGGACATGGACTCCTCCTCCTAACTATTATATGACTTATTAAAAAGTAAAGTAAATCAATAAGTAATGGCTAAATAAAATAAAATATAATACATGAGTAGAGTATAAATATATTCTAAGTACCCCTGGAGGTGTCCTCGTTCTCACAGTTGACTCCTGTAAAGCCCTCTGGACACTTGCAGCTGTAGGATGTGACGTCCACTTCCATGCAGGTGCCTCCGTTCTCACAGGGGGAGCTCAGGCACGGGCTCGCTGGAAAACATACAACCAAGATTTAATGTCTACAATTCCAAAACATTACAAATACTAGACCCAAGTGTGCCGAAATAGTGAAACGTGCACTTAATTTGTGACTTTCAGCTTCTTGTTACATGTGATTGGAGGACCTGACAAAGCTCAACAGTGGATCAGAAGTTTGGGTATTTCCTCCCTTAGAGTTCTATATTAAAGCCTAATTCTGTATAGAGTGTATAGAGCGCATAACATAGAAATCTGTGTGTATTTGGGAAATCAGTGCATATTTGGCTGTAGTTGTGCATAAAATAAATATATGTAAACTCTCAAATGAATCCAGTCGTACATAAAATATATCGTGTGTATTTTATCTATCAGAATACAAATTGAAAAGTTACGACGTCAAGAATTATAATCACCAAATGAAAAATTTACGATTATGCTTTCATCAGTACGAATACGAATTCACAGACGGGACTTTACTGTGAAAAATACATCATCACTTCACAGACATTATTTATTGAGCAGAAGAAACATCGATCAAGATCAAGTCTGTGCATGTTTAAGTTTGTATCTGAGTAAAAACAGAGTAATGACACAACATGGAGCTACAACAGCGACCAACAAGTGGGTTCATTCAAATTTATTGTAAAAATGTCTAGTCTTGCCACATTGAATTCAGGAACTGAACGCTGCTGTGTGATATTGTGTAGAAACACCTCCTCTGAACGGGAAACTGCACCTAGATCTTAGTAGAAACACAGTGGAGCCAGTTGGCAACATCAGATGTAACGTTATCCCAGGGATAATTAACAAATATCACTGTTCTCTGTATGTTTAGATTAAAACATTCACGACTACAGCCACAGCGAGCATCAGTCAGTCTTAACCTTCATCTCAGCTGAATTTCTCACATGAAATGGGACCAAAAGTTCCTCGGGACGCTGAAATGTCCCAGTTTACACCAAACACTACCAAACTGTCCTGGTTACAGACGTCACAGTCAATGAACTGTTACACATTACAGTTTAACGCAGCTTCCAGCATCAATTAATGTTCATGTTTACAGGAAACACCTTGGTATGTTTACAGTATTTACCAGTGAGTATAACGTCACCGTGTCGTGGTGTGGATGGATTTGTTAGTTCATTATAACTCATAAATAACCCACTGTCTGTAACCAGGACAGTTTGGTAGTGTTTCTGGTGCCTCTTTTGAATTCTTGTTGTTTAATTCCAGTCTCTTGTAACAGTAAATGACAGAAAGTACATGTGTGGTATCTGACCTCTGAAGCAGTCTCGTTTGAAGTCGAAGATGGTGCACACGTGGTTCTCGGGACAGGTCTTGGTCTGACACACAGCTCCAGTGGTGGTGCACTCACAGGACTGAGAGCAGTCCTCTGTCACAAACTTCTCTTTCAGCTGCAGACACGAGGATAAACTGTTAGGACACTCAAAACTACAGTCGCACACATCTCCTCATGTAAGACCTGAATTGGAGAAAACATTTTAAAAAACATGTTTTTTAAAACCGGATCACCATTTTGGGGAATTCAGTTTAGCAACTGACTGCTACTGCTCCTTTGGGCTACTTCCCCTCCTGTTACCCACCCATCTTCATGAAATCAGTGTGCAAAGTTCTCATTCACATGGCTCAATTTATCCAATTTGACCAAAATTAAAGCACATTTTTAAAGCAATTTCACATATGCTCTACTACCTTGAATACAGTGAAGTCAATCGGGCGTATGAGTATTGTATTTTTTGGACTATAAGTCACACTGTTTTCATGGTTTGGGTGTTTCCTGCGATTTATACTCTGGTGCGACTTTTATTACTATTACTCTATTACTCCTGTACCACTGTCACTTTGCAATACTGTGAATGTCTCCTGCAGAAAGAGCCTCTGTAGTGCTGCAAGTCATGAAATCAAGCAGCAGAAAGAAAGTTTGGAGTGAGAGAGAAACAGACGCAGAGAGGATGCACCATGAAACTGTCCTGAAGTCACTGGATGGATGGACAAAGTCTGGACTTCAGTGACACTGAAACCATCCTGTTGGGATTCAGAAAGGCCCGAATAATTCTAACTGGAACTGATGATGAATCTGACGACAGCGACACAGAAGAGAAAGCGGCGCTCTGTTTACCTCCGGAGGTCGTGGAGTTGTTCAGAAGTGACACCGAGGACGAAGAATTGAATGGATTCAGTGATTTGGAGTGAGATGGAGAGTTTGGTAAACTTGTTCTGTTCTGTTGTTTATGTTATAGTTTATCTGAAGAACTGTTCATATGTGACGTTAACAGTCTGTTGTTCTCTCTTCTATTGTTATTACTAGAACTTGACTTTACACAGGAAATGTCGGTTCCTGGTCTCTGATTTTATAACATAAATTTCCCCAAAAAAGTGAGACTTATATATATTATTTTTCTTCTTCAATATGAATTTTTTGACTGGTGCGACCACCTCATGTGAAGCTCAGAAACTCCAGAATTCCCTCCCTGAGCTGCAGAAGCTGCATTAGCACTGACTCAGGATTGCTGCTGGTCCTAGGGTTTGGGGAGTGACTGTTCAGATCAGACAGAGACATTTTAGGCTTAAACCAGCTGGGTTTGAGCTTTGGAACTGGCAACCCAAATGACACTCGTGTGAGGCTCATTCTGCTTTCTGACTGGATCATGGTTTTGAGAACTAAAACAACAAATTATAAAATAAACAACTTTTTGTAATTAATTAAGACTAAATAGACATTACATTTGTTACCACTAAGAGTGATGTTTGATTTGATATTTGATTTGAACCTTGTACCTGGAGATGCAGTTAGTTCTTCTCTATAGTTGAGTACATGAGACTTACGGGGTAGTATCTGTCGACAAAGATGCACCCACACTCGGAGAAGGGCACACACAGCCCCTCGCTCATGGCAAACCCGGGCGCGCACTGGCACCCCTCTGTGCACGTGTCACTGTCACACTCTGCTGGGGCTGCCAGGTCGGCACAGGAGGCGGGGCACGGCGTCATACAGGACGAGTATGTGCTGTTTCCTCCACACTCTAGAGCTGTAAACAACACAGAGAGCAGGGTTATGGTGGGACTAAACCAGGATGAAACCAGGACTAAACCAGGATGAAACTAGGACTAAACCAGGACTAAACCAGGATGAAACCAGGACTAAACCAGGACTAAACCAGGATGAAACCAGGACTAAACCAGGATGAAACTAGGACTAAACCAGGACTAAACCAGGACTAAACCAGGACTAAACCAGGACTAAACCAGGACTAAACCAGGACTAAACCAGGACTAAACCAGGATGAAAACTAGGACTAAACCAGGACTAAACCAGGACTAACCAGGAAAACCAGGACTAAACCAGGACTAAACCAGGACTAAACCAGGATGAAACCAGGACTAAACCAGGATGAAACCAGGACTAAACCAGGACTAAACCAGGACTAAACCAGGACTAAACCAGGATGAAACCAGGACTAAACCAGGACTAAACCAGGACGAAACCAGGATGAAACCAGGACTAAACCAGGACTAAACCAGGACGAAACCAGGACTAAACCAGGACTAAACCAGGATAAAACCAGGACTAAACCAGGATGAAACTAGGACTAAACCAGGATGAAACTAGGACTAAACCAGGATGAAACTAGGACTAAACCAGGACTAAACCAGGACTAAACCAGGATGAAACTAGGACTAAACCAGGACTAAACCAGGATGAAACCAGGACTAAACCAGGATGAAACTAGGACTAAACCAGGATGAAACTAGGACTAAACCAGGATGAAACTAGGACTAAACTAGGACTAAACCAGGACTAAACCAGGACTAAACCAGGACTAAACCAGGATGAAACTAGGACTAAACCAGGACTGAACCAGGATGAAACCAGGACTAAACCAGGATGAAGCCAGGACTAAACCAGGACTAAACCAGGATGAAACTAGGACTAAACCAGGACTGAACCAGGATGAAACCAGGACTAAACCAGGATGAAGCCAGGACTAAACCAGGAGGTCATACAGAACAGATATGTGCTGTTACCTTCACAACACAATGCTAAATAGGGAGACAGCAAGAAGAGTCGGGAGTGCGACTATAAAAGGACTAAACACTGGACTATAAAAGGACTAAAGCAGGAGCATAAAGCAAATGAAAGTACAGTAGTCTAGAACTGGATTAAGCAAGTGGAAAGGCCTAAACTCAGTATAATCCAGGCCTATAACAGGTCTAACCCATGACTATATCAGGACTATACCAGGCCTATAACAGGCCTAAACCAGGTCTAAACCAGGTCTATAACAGGCCTAAACCAGGTCTAAACCAGGTCTATAACAGGCCTAAACCAGGTCTAAACCAGGTCTAAACCAGGTCTAAACCAGGTCTAAAATAGGTCTAAACCAGGTCTAAACCAGGTCTAACCCGGTCTAAAATAGGTCTAAACCAGGTCTAAACCAGGTCTAAACCAGGTCTAAACCAGGTCTAAACCAGGTCTAAAATAGGTCTAAACTAGATCTAAAGCAGGTCTAAACCATTCCATACTGCCATTGCTCTAACAGTACATGTGATTTGTCATAATATTCCTCATGAGATTCGAGTTCTTACCACAGCCCAGGTTCTTCCTCCAGGGTCCTGGCTCGCCCCCTGCCTCCTGACAGGAAACGGCGTACGCCTCATAACTGGCACAGCGCAGAGCGTCACTGCCCTCCTCCGCACACAGGTCGAACACGCAGTCACTGCACACATACACACACACACACGAGGACTGTGAACTGTGTGCTAGTATATCTCTAATCATGTACATATATTCAGTACTGAGTGGCTGATATTTGCACTTTTTAGCGTATGGACTTTCAATCTCCTGCACAGGCTGATATTTTGTTTGGCTCCTCACCTGATTAAACAAATGACAAAAAGTCTACTTAAGTTCTGCATAAAATGTGACCACTCTGCTCTCTGGGCTATACCAGGTCTATACCAGGTCTATAACAGGCCTATAACAGGTCTAAAGCAGATCTAAACCAGGTCAAAACCAGGTCTAAACCTGGTCTATAACAGACCTATAACAAACCTATAACAGGTCTAAAGCAGGTCTAAAACAGGTCAAAACCAGGTCTAAACTAGATCTAAACCAGGTCTAAAACAGCAGAACTATACCAGGTTTAAACCAGGTCTATAAGAGGTTTAAACCAGGTCCAGACTAGGTCTATATATAACAGCAGGTCTAAACCAGGTCTAAACCAGGTCTAAACCATTCCATACGGACAATATTCCTTCACCCTCATACATAAAAGGTGGGGGAAGTGTCTTGCCCAAGGACATGATACCAAAAGTGAGAGCTGAACGTCCACCCTTCATTTTAGTCATGTACATGTTATACCCTGGTGGTGCACACTCACTCCTGAAAGGTCTTGGGGTTCAGCAGGCCGTGGCAGGCAGCGAAGGGCCCCAGGGAGTCCGATATGGCTCCACACTGGCTGGCGCTGCTGTAGAGATCCAGCTGGGCCTTGGAGCAGTCCGAGGTCTCGAAGCCGGAATCCGGATCAGATTCTGTCGCACGCCTACGGCACACAAGGGAGAGGAGAATGATGGTGTTTATGTGTGTGGGCATAAATTTCAGAATAATATTTGGATGATGTAACTCTGTGTAATATATGAAGAGTTTGTAGTGTGTATGGAGACGACTGGAGTGACAACAGCATCTCCCAAAGGATCTGTTTAGTGTTTTTGTACTCTTCTGTATTGTACTGTACTAATATTTCCAGTGCACCAACCTACTCAGGGACTACAGGTGTAAATTATGGAGCTATAGTTACGGAGCTATAACCTGGCAACAACATCTTTCCAGTGACCATGGAAGTATAAAAGGTCATAAGTAAAAGACCACCAAACATTGGAAGCAGCTAAGCAATATTTCAATGCGATAATTGTTTCTCACATGACATACTGCAGGACAAGCTGGGCCTCAGCATGCACACCACTCTGAAACCAACTGAAACTCACTCTAGACAAAAAGCCAAAGACTCACCATCACTGCATTATTTTGAAAAAACACATCATATTAGGCTGGGATAACATGATCAAATTTGGAGACTGTTCTCGTGTACAAAATATGACATGGTCTGAAATCCGTGTATCATTTGTTCATTTGTTTTTCAATATAAAACCAAAAATAAGAAAACGAAAAAACAACAGTTTTCTTCATTATTTGTCTCGAAAAACAAAATGAAAAAATGGATAATAGTTCATTTTTTCAGTTTTCAATTTTGTGTTTAAATGAAGAATGGAAAAAATGGATAACGGCCGCTTCCCGTTTACCGGGACCAGACCAGAGGTTCAGAGCCCACTGCAGGACCGGAGCTCGAAGCTGAGGCTCGGACCCCGCGGAGGCCGGAGTCAAAACTTGGAGTCCACTCTGGTCCCGCTCTGGTCCCGGTCTCCGTCCCGGTCTCAATCCCGGTCTCAGTCCCGGTCTCAGTCCCGGTCTCAGTCCCGGTCTCAGTCCAGGTCTCAGTCCAGGTCTGGTTCTGGTCAGTCCGTATGCAGCACAAAACTCCGGCATCGCAGTTGAGGAAGTCATGTAAACGGGAAACGGCCGTAAACTGAACTTATCTGTTTTTTCATTTTGGTTTTGGAGACAAATAATGAAGAAATTGTTGGTTTTTCATTTTCTTATTTTTGGTTTTATATTTAAAAAAACAAATGAACAAATGATACACAGATTTCTGACCCGTGTCCCACTGCAAGTATTTGTTAAAAAAAATCTGAACAAATCAACAAGAGCAGCTCCAGAGGGAATGTATAAAACCATCAAGGAAAAGTGTCTTTGGACAGACTGTGTTTTCTCTCCGCGCCTCTCAAACCTGAAACACCATCACAGACACTGTACGTGAGCTGCTACACTCAGCTCCTCTGCCCAACTTAAATCGTGACTATTGGACAATCACATCTGTCCACACAACAGAACTTAAAAGGGACAGTTCACAATTTTGGATATAGGGCCTCATTTCCTAGTGAGCCAGAATACTGTAGATATGTGGAGACACTTTTTATATAATATATAATATAATATTCCATTCAGTCCTTGTATTTGCAGAGATCGCTGGTGCTAGACTAGCGCAAGTCATGGCCATAGTTATCCTGCCACTAAAAACAGTCTTACCCACTCCACAAAACACCCGAAGAAAAGCTATAAAGAATCTATGGAATAACTTTCAGAAGTAAAACCAACCTTACATTTGAAGGATTTCTGTCTGAGCAGCAGCAGTGAGTTGTACTTCCTGATAGAAAGTTTGGCAGCGACTGATATCACCTAGCACCTGTCTTACTGGCAAAGAAAAATTCTGCAGCTGCTGGGAAAATAGTCCCTCAACATGCGACGATTCATGTGATGCAAGGTTACTTTTATTTCAAACATTATTCTATCAACACAGACATTCACATGGACAGTCTGGTGTAATAATAGATTTGTTTCGGGTGTTTTGTGGAGTGGGTAAGACATTGACATGCACTAGCTAGCACCAGCTAGGCTAGTGCATGAATATTTCAAAAAAGTGTCTCCACACGTCGCCAACACTCTGGTTCACTAGGAAATGAGGCCCTATGTCTAAAATTCCAGACTGTCGCTTTAATGTCTTTGTCATGTGTGATGGACTGAATGTTTTGTGCTTCTGTCTTGTTTTTTATCTTGCCATCATCCCGTCTGTGGGACTACGAATGAAAATGTGCCTGCATGACAAACTCTGGCATGTCACATGCTGCACTAACACATGTTTAGTAATGTGCACTGTCCCATGAACATAAACACTGCCCGATTTAGCTTAAATTCCTCGTTCTCTCAAATGGTCCGCAGAGGCCAAATAAATTTAATCTCTTTCATTCCTCAAGGTTTTAGCAGCTTTATTTATTCAGTATATCATCAGGCACATCAGGACATTCTTAGTTTCTGCTGTTAAATTATGCACTGTATTTTCCGCACTATAGGTGCTGCTTAAAAGCCTTTAATTTAATCAAAAAAGGACTGCGCGCCTTATAATCCAGAGAGCCTTATATATGAATTTATTGGGGTGTCTTAATATGGCTTTAGTAAACTACAAAGCCTCCACTTGCAGCATTATGGCTACCGTAATCAGGAGCATCTTGGAGTAACACAAACCTGCAGGGGGCGCTCTCAGTGGAACAGCTCAATGTTGGTAACAGTAATGTGGCTTTTATTTGATTATATTCATATACTGTGTTTTATTTGCACGTCGATGAGCCGTAACAATCATTTATTCCCTCTCAACTGCGCAACTCGCCCTTTTGTAACAGATAATACTCCCTAAAACTGTACGACAACATACATAATGTGATTCCTTTTAATATCAAACTTGTCAAGAGACACGCTTACAACGCCCACTTTAAACTCAAGGCTGTTATAAAGTGAAAGTGTGAGCTGTGTGGAAGCAGTGGATGAGAGAAGGAGAACACACATTCACCAAGACAGAGAGACAGCGCCGAGCCACTTACCACGATCTGCCAATGGATCATGGAGGCCTGGACTAAGGATCAGTATCAACTGTGGTCCGAGCTTTCACCAAGACTGAACTGAATCTGAATCACTGAACTGCCAGGTAACAGTAACCACACTGACTCGGATAATGATGAGAGGGATGTGGACGTGCTGGACGCCGGAATCGCCCAACTGTTTGAACTATTATGACTTATTGTGAATACACCAACAATTTAGCGTCTCGTATTTATTGTATTTTTTTACACGTTACAATTGGACAAAGTTAAGAGTTATTGTGAACGTGTTAAATAAAGTTTGACTGACTTATCTAACTGTTGTGTTTCGTTTAATGCATCTTATAATCTGGTGCAGTTTATAAGTGAAAAAAGTTCAAAAATAGACCATTCAATGACAGTGCACTTTATAATCCAGAGCCCCTATAGTACAGAAAATACGGCAATTTGTGTATTTTATTTATTTTAATTTAATTTGAATTAACTTTTTATTACTTTTATAGTTTTAATTTTTAGCTTTATGTATTTTAATGCTTTTTATTTATTGTTTTTATTTGGGATTGTCTGTGCAACACTTTGGAAACTGTCATGTTTATAAAATGTGCTATAGAATTAAGTGGATTAGATAATATTTTTCCTGCATTTAAGCCTTTAAAGGTTGTATGGAGGATTTTTTTTGTTTCAATTTGTCAATGATAGCATTATAGAGGTGCAGTAGCCTTGTAATTATGATGACCAAAAAAAAGAGAATAAAAATTCATCAACTCTGGACGTGGTGGGGCTAAACATTTGCCAATAGATAACGACACTGCCTCGTTATCTGTGAGCTGACAGGCTGTCAATCAATCTCCCTACGTTTCTAGCATAACTGACTTGCCTGCGCACTGCCATTACGTGGTTTACGTACGTCTGTCACGCAGTCCACAGACGCAAGACGGACAGACGCTGTTTACTCCACCAACGCAACAGTTCTTAGCGGCTTTTTTGACCTATATTTTCCTTGCAGTTCGCACAAAGTTTGTTGCAATGGCGACAAGAATCTACAAGAAGTTTGCTGCAAAAGAAAGTCCTTTTTTGAGCTCGCTGAAAGAAGAAGACAAGGGGAAAAGCAGCGAAGCCAAACTAAGGTGATTCTTGGAGATTCATTCCAGCGATGGCGCAACTGAAGCAGACGCAGGGTCTAAAGACTGACGCACTGGTCGCCAAATTACTCCTGGGCAGGAAACTTCTGCTTATTATGAAAACGTACTTTATTTCCAAGAGCTAGACAAACGTTTTTCAGGACACGGATGTGATATCCTATGTCTGAAAACGTTATTTTCAAGGCAAAGGTGCTCCTCACTTCTCCACCTTGCCTAACCAACACTGTAGTTAGTTGTTTACAAGTCATGTGCAGCGCACCGGCTGTAAACAAACCTGTTTCTGGCGTAAGGAGGAGGCGGGAGGAGACGTTTCTACGTAGGGAGCTGTAGGGGAGGGGGGGTGGTTTCACGCATGCGCAACATTTGAAAAACAGTCGCTGGATTTCTCGTTCCTTGGAAAATCCTCTATACAACCTTTAAATACAAACTGCAACTCTAAGTATATTTGTGGAAAAAAAAAAAGGGCAGCAGAATATGGACCCTTCGCACAGTGGTCCTCTCATACCTGCGCACATGGTGGACAGCAGGGGGCGCATCGTAGCTCCTCAGCCCTCCCTGTCTGTCGCTCACTCTCCAGCTCTCTCCGAACACGTTGAGGTTGGACGTGGTGGTGCCGTCCGGCTTCATGTACTCATTCCTGGTGATTCCGTCGTAGTTTCCGCAGAGTCCCCGCACATGGTTCTTGTAAGTGCTCGGGAGGATGATTTCTGAAAAGAGACACCAAAAGTTACAAGCCAAAATAAATAAACAGCGCTTCAGTGATAATATAATGATGCAACGGCCCAGTGCGTCTCAGTTACAGAAAACAGCTTCAAGCAAAGAAACGATGCAAATTCACAAACTCAAACACAAGTTTAAACAAGGTACAAACAAAGAACATGGTGCAAATGAAAAAAACAAAAACAAAGATAAATGTGTCATCATCAAATGTGCCGCAAATAGAGAAATGACGCAAAACACAAAACAATGAAAACTAAGAAAACACCTGCAAACAAAAAACAGAAGTGCTCCAAACCTGCAGGGGGCGCTCTCAGTGTAACAGCTCAATGTTTGTAACAGTAATGTGGCTTTTATTTGATTATATTCATATACTGTTTTTTAAAAAATTATATGAATATAGCTGTAGAATCTCCTACATCACGTGAAATTTATTTGATTGTATTTGACTCCAGACTTTATGGAGACACATTTGCACGTCGATGAGCCATAACAATCATTTATTCCCTCTCAACTGTGCAACTCCCCCTTTTGTAACAGATAATACTCCCTACAACTGCTCATCTTGCCCTTATGTCAACTGTGCAACTCACACTTTTGTAACAGATAATACTCTCTACAACAGTGCAACTCACACGTTTGTGACAGATAATACTCCCTACAACAGTGCAACTCACACGTTTGTGACAGATAATACTCCCTACAACTGTGCAACTCGCCCTTTTATAACAGATAATACTCCCTACAACTGTACAAACCTGCAGGGGGCGCTCTCAGTGGAACAGCTCAATGTTTGTAACAGTAATGTGGCTTTTATTTAATTATATTTATATACTGTGCTTAAAAATAATAAAAATATCTCTGTAGAACCTCGTACATCACGTGATGTTTGTTTGATTGTATTTGACTCCAGACTTTACACAGACACATTTGCACGTCGATGAGCCGTAACAATCATTTATTCCCGCTGTAGTTTATCGTCAGTTGGTCGTTTTCTCCAAGAACCAGGGTTTCAAAACGGCCGCCCATTCAAGTCAGTGGGCCGAGCTTAATGGCGCATAATTCTAGATTAGTGTTTAGCCCAGCGAGGTACTTCCGAGCATGTGCAGTCAGAGCGAGAGGAGCTAGAGCGGAGTAGAGCGGAGCCGGAGCGAACGATTATAAAGCGTTTTGTAAGACTGCTGAGCTAAGAAAAAGTTTATGATCTAAAAGTAGGTAAAAATCGCCAACAAATCCGATATTTTTGAAAGTTGTAGGTGCCTGTCAGCCAAACACAAGCAGTTTGTGATTACATTCGCTCTGTGAGAAAAATCCTTTCTCAGCCCATGGGATTTTTTCGCTGAAGTTCCAGTGTCACTACGTCAACTGGAGGTAGATACAAGCAGCAACACCCTCCAGTTATTTTAAAAGAGCCATGGTTTTCTCTCTCTCCACCCAGTGTGTCTCCACTGAGAGCGCCCCCTGCAGGTTTGGAGCTCTTCCGTTGTGGTGACTCTTTATGCAGCGTTTTTCGTTTGCAGGTGTTTTCATGGTTTTCATCGTGTAACTTTTCTGGTGAAGAGTCAGATTTTGATCTTAAAACGACCTCATTACAGACACAAGTTAGAACATAGGTGTATCGCTTTCGTCGCGTCTTTAAAAGTGCATTGTGTAACTTTTCTGGTGGGGGGTCCGTCAAAAGCTTTTCTCCGTGAAGATGTTATTGCGTTGTCTGGAATGTTTCACAGTATGGCATTAAACCTTTCTATCTTCATGGAGATTAAACCAAACCAAGTTACAATCAATCAGTTGAGAGGCGACCCCGCTCACAGTCTTTTTTGAGCAATAAAACCACTTGTAATTAAATAAATGTAATCGATTCTACAGTAATGCCATACTGTGAAACAACCCAGGCAGAGCAATGACATCTCTACAGAAACAAGCCCCAACCCACCTTCAAAATCTTAATATTTGAATTTTCTGAAAAGCTGATGGAAAAAAATGAATGAAAACTGTACTTCCAGAACCTTTGCGGTTTTCAAAGTGACATAAACTTGTAAAACGCGGCGTGACTGACCTCCGCGGTGGTTGCCGTCGAACCTGACGGTGAGGCCGAAGTCTGTGGTGAGCTGCACCTGTCTGGAGTTCATGGTGATGGTGACGCCGTCGGCTGGGCTGAGGGGAGGGGCCACGCGCTCTCCGTTCACCTGGACAACCACAACAAGATCAAGTGACTATTACAGATGACTAGATACAGATAATACTCCCTACAACTGTACATCTTACCCTTATGTAACAGATAATACTCCCTACAACTGTACAACAACTCACCACTATACAACAGATAATACTCCCTACAACTGTACAACAACTCACCACTATACAACAGATAATACTCCCTACAACTGCTCAACTCGCCCTTATGTAACAGATAATACTCCCTACAACTGTACAACAACTCACCCTTATGGAACAGATAATACTCCCTACAACTGTACAACAACTCACCCTTATGTAACAGATAATACTCCCTACAACTGTACATCTTACCCTTATGTAACAGATAATACTCCCTACAACTGTACAACAACTCACCACTATACAACAGATAATACTCCCTACAACTGCTCATCTTGCCCTTATGTAACAGATAATACTCCCTACAACTGTACAACAACTCACCCTTATGGAACAGATAATACTCCCTACAACTGTACAACAACTCACCCTTATGTAACAGATAATACTCCCTACAACTGTACAACAACTCACCCTTATGTAACAGATAATACTCCCTACAACTGTACAACTCACCCTTATGTAACAGATAATACTCCCTACAACTGTACAACAACTCACCCTTATGTAACAGATAATACTCCCTACAACTGTACAACTCACCCTTATGCAACAGATAATACTCCCTACAACTGTACAACAACTCACCCTTATGTAACAGATAATACTCCCTACAACTGTACAGACACTTTCAACACTTTTTTTAAACTCCCAGCTGCAAAAATATCAATACACACAAAAAGCACCTACCAGGACGACTTTCTTCTGCAGGAAGCGCACGTTGACCCTGTAGACGTCGATGTAAACCTCGTCGAGGAAGGAGACCCTGCGGTTGCCTCCTCTGCGGATGTTCTTGCCCCTGATGACCATCTCCTCCAGGGCCTGTGGAGCGTTGTGGCTCTGGGCCAGCACGTACGTGTAGGCGCCCTGGAAGTGGTGGGCGAAGCCATCGAACGTGCGGTAGTGAGGGTCTCCAGAGATACTGCACTTGTCGAACTCTGCAAAAACATACAAGTGTAGGCTATAATACAGAACTAGATGTGTGTTAGGGCTGAACAGTTTGGGGAAAATATCAAATACATTTTTCTGACAAGCCCTGTGATTGTGATTGGAATTGCGATTTATGCTTCAAGGTCCTATGTTACACAAAACTAACTCTTGTGAACTTTATGCCATGTTATAATGTTGTTACGTCCTCAAAAACAGACCTGGAGTTGTTTTGTTTCATTCACACAATTGAGTAATCCTGCATGATTAGTCTGTCTACATCTCCAAAGCTCAAAATGCTCCACACACAATGTTCCACTTTCAAGTTAACAGGTGCTGTACCTTTAGTTGCGTAGAGATTGGCAATTCTAGATTTGAAATGTTTCTAGCAGTGGGACCAAGTTGTTGTTTTGTTTTGTCTCAAGTAAGTCTCAAGTCTTTGAGCTCAAGTCCGAGCCAAGTCCAAGTCATTTGCTTTGAGCTATAAGTCATTTCATGTCTTTAAATCAAAGTACCATATACATCTTTGATTTTTGCAATTTATATGAATTTTAAACTACACTATACTTAAAGTCATGGTATATTTATATATGAGTATTTCTATAAGAGTTGTAGAAATACTATTTTTTCCTTTTTAAATGTCTTGACAAGATGTTAGTGTGAATCATTACAGTCAGAACAGAAAGAATTCAGATTTAAATGTGCTTAATAACACTTATTTTGCCAAGTAGTTCTATGTAGTTCCCTCTGTTTTACTGTATTGTACTGTGTATTACTGTAGTACATTTGAGCATACCACATCACAGTACTTCAGTTACATCCAAAGTAAACAGAAAAGTGGGAGGGACATGTTCCAGTTTGTTCCTTTAAAATTCAGCACCACAACTGTAAAGAGAAAAGTATTTTCTAAAAACATATGTTTTTAGCAGAAGCATCAAGTCGTCTCAAGTCACAGGCCTCAAGTCTGAGTCAAGTCCCAAGTCACTGACCTTCAAGTCCAAGTCGAGTCATAAGTCTTAGTCCATTTCATCAAGTCAAGTCTCAAGTCCTAAAAATAGTGACTCAAGTCAAGTTCAAGTCACAATGTGCAAGTCCCCACCTCCAGATTCTAGTGAAGGTGTATGGAGTTTAAAAACACAATGAAGCACTTCCTGTATTCCCATATCACATCATGCATCAATGAAACAAAACACAACTCCAGGTCTGTTTTTGTTCTTATTCTATTCAAACTTCACATTTTAAATGCGTCAGGAAGTACTGACAAAAACACGCAAATACTAACTGACAAACGAATACAAGAATCACATCTGAGAACACATTTGTACAGACCTATATGCGATTTGCTAATCACGTTCATTGAAATGACGATACTGTTTCGATTGCGTTTAATCTTTCATTACCATTAGCAGAGGTCAAATGGTGGTATTAGAACTACTTCTACTGCTACCACTAATACTCCTACTATTGGAACTACTATTGCTACAGCCACTACCAGTTCAGTTGGATATTACCAACATTTTGATTCAGTTTTGTACTTAAATCAGGAGATGAGAGGGAGCCCATACCAGCCGACCCCCTCAAAAGCACAATAACTGAAGACCATTTATACCTATCTTTGCAGTGAATCAGCGAGTCAGAATCAGTGACAGTAACAATAGAAACAGAAGTATTAGAAGTAGCCATGTGTCTGGTTTGATCCAGTGTTGTGAGGGTCTTACTGGCGGGCTTGCAGTACAGGTCTCCGTACTTGTCCAGATCACACAGAGTGTTGTCTCCACAACTGTGCGGTTTACAGGTGACCGTACCCCCCACGAGGCACTGACACGACTCAGTGCACTTGTCTGTGAGCCACGAGTCTCCGACCTGCACAAGAATACAGTAATGTTGGTTTGAGTAAAACGCATCAGTTCCCCTTTTAGCTTGGTTAGCCTTTTAATCCAGAGCGCGTAGTAGTGCAGAAAATACGGTATTTAGTCTAGATTCAACACAATCCACATGCTGTCCAAAAGAACATAACAACTGCGACCAAGACTCAAAAGCAGATGGTGTCCCTTGAGCATAGTGGTGCAGTGGTGGTGGTACTCACGTCGTGGTACTCCCCGTTGGAGTCCATGCAGCCGCACTGGTCCAGGCGCACA
The DNA here is from genome assembly GCF_026225935.1 of Boleophthalmus pectinirostris. Classification (NCBI taxonomy): domain Eukaryota; kingdom Metazoa; phylum Chordata; class Actinopteri; order Gobiiformes; family Gobiidae; genus Boleophthalmus; species Boleophthalmus pectinirostris. Next base: position 29,083,859 of record NW_026571153.1, on the reverse strand, counting down.
CACTTGTTGTCGCTGAGCACGTAGCCGGCGTCGCACTGGCAGCCCTCCACACAGGCGCTGGGGGGCAGGTGACACAGCAGGGGGAACAGGTCCGAGCAGGTGGGGGGGCAGGGGGCGGTGCAGTCTGAGTAATGGCTGTTCACGGGGCAGGGTTTGGCTGTGGGGGCCAGACAACAAGAGGGATTAGAAGCACTGTAATGTATTTGTGATTTGCAACGCATCTGAAGCGAATCACGTAAAACGGTCCTCTGCATTAGACCCATCCCTCCCTACAGACCCACCTCCAGATCTTGAGCTAATCTTGATCTGGACTACAGGATTTTACCTAGAATGGATACAGAACTACATTCATACCATAATCCATACATACTCTAACTTTATGTAACAGATAATACTCCCTACAACTGTACAACCACTCACCTTTTGTAACGGATGAGTTGTTGTCATCATATCATTGTTGCACTGTCCTATGACCTGTTGTATTTTTCTGAGATTTTATATTTATTACATATCTTTCTATTTTATTTGGACTTCTACGTTTACAGTTATATTATTATGTCTTATTTGACATCTGTCTCTTGCTCTTTATGCTACTTATTTAGAATTTATTATTACCATTTAAATTTTTGCTCATTGTTATTATATTATATTGTGATGTGTGAGCTACTGTGTCCAAATCATTTCCCTTGTGGATCAATAAATTTAAAGTCTAAGTGTTCTATAGTTAAATGAAACATATTACCATATTTTCCGCACTATAGGGCGCACTTAAAAGCCTTTAATTTAATCAAAAAACGAGTGCGTACCTTATAATCCAGAGTGACATATATGAATTTATTGGGGTGCCTTAGTACGACTTTAGTAAACTACAAAGCTTCACTTGCAGCATTACGGCTCCTGTAGACAGGAGAATCAAGAGTAATACAGACTGTGATTCCTTTTAATATCAAAATGCACCTGTCAAGAGACACGCTTACAACGCCCACTTTAAACTCAAGGCTGTTATAAAGTGAAAGTGTGAGCTGCGTGGGAGCAGTGGATGAGAGAAGGAGAACACACATTCACCAAGACAGAGATCTGCCAAGGGATCGTAGACGCCTGGACTAAGGATCAGTATAAATTGTGGTCCGAGCTTTCACCAAGACAGTATTTTTTTTACGTGTTACAATTGAACAAAGTTGAGAATTATCGTGAACATGTTAAATAAAGTTTGACTGACTTATCTAACTGTTGTGTTTCGTTTAATGCGCCTTATAGTCTGGTGCGGTTTATATGTGAAAATAGTTCAAAAATAGACCATTCAATGACAGTACGCCTTATAATCCAGAGTGTCCTATAGTGTGGAAAATACAGTATGCTTCTTTTAGGCTTCTTAAATTATATATGTTTACATTAATAAATACTAATAATATACTAATAGTAAATAATAATAATCATATATGAAAAACATGTCTGGAGTCGCATTTGGAACAATCACACTTTTCACTCGCCAAAAATGCCCTGTTCCACCTTATCAACTGCTTCACTTCAAATTAATTATTTCTGACGTCTTTACTGTGCACCATTATTATTTTAAGCAGGTTATGTTCATGCGGGTTACGTCTTTATTGTGCATTGTGCATTGTGAGTACCTGGAATGTTCCCATTGACTATACGTGGAAGTCCCAAGTGATGCAAGGGCTGTAAAACTATTCACACTTGTTCTTCTCTGGCACTGGGTCAGCACTGGACTCAAACGAGCAAGCCCAGCATGCACAACCAATAACCTGTCTATGTCTGTCTCTCCTGTCACTCATCTCAGTTAATGTTCTCTGTAATCAGATGTTTTAAATCAGTGTGCATAGAGTGGGAAATCCTAAACAACGTGAGAACTGAGAACATGACATAAACTTATTCAGTCACTGAACTGAGCTCTTTGGGAAACTGAATGAAACACTGCAGACATCAGATGAAGACGAGGAGGTCGAGAGAAAAGAGAGACACAGACTCCAAAACCCTGTGTGTCTGGTGCATCAGGTGTAAGTGCATCAGGTGTAAGTGCATCAGGTGTAAGTGTGCAGACAGAGTGGAGGGTCTGTCACCAATCTGTCTATGCGACACCCCCCCCAAAAAAAAAAAAAAAAATTAAAAAAAATCCTGGGATTGGATGTTGACATCTGATAGAGCAGACTTACGACAGAAGGTGCTGTTCCTCCAGCTGATGGTGACCCCGGCGCTCTGGCAGGCCTGAGCGTACGCCTCCACATTATCACACAGGGTCCGCTGCATGCCATCGTACTCGCACATGTCGTAGATGCAGTTCCCAATGAAGGCCTCTGGGGGCACCAGAGCATGACAGGGCTTAAAGCGGTCGGACAGAATGGCTCCAGAGCACTGGGCTTCGTACTGCGTCTCCTCCGTGGCGGTGCAGTTCGGGTGGATGTCTGGACGCGTGTCAGGCTGGCAGCTGGAAGAGAGGAAAAACAGAAGTTGCTAGTGTGACTCGGGTTCTATGAAAAAGTAAATGTGTAAAGGCCAGTATGGACATGTGATTATAGAGTGATTTCCTCACTGACCCTGGGTCGCTGTCCCCATCAGACTTCCAGCTGTTGCCCAGCTCGATCACATCTTTGGCAGGCTTCTTGTTGGGCATCAGGTTGTCATCAGAAGAGTTGTGATTGTAGTTCCCACACATGCCACAGAGCTACACCAAAATTACAGATACACTTGACTGATGCACAGAGAGCAGAAAAGCACAGGCAGGCACTACATTTAAAACTATATCTATCTATCTCTATATCTATATCTATAGCTATATCTATATATATGTATATATGTGTATATGTAAAAAATCATATCATCGAACCAAAACAGCAAGAACTTCTAAATGTGGAATAATAAATAATCACAATGATATTGAAAAATAGTATTTTTTTAACATAACATTATATTGATATTAGAAGTACGTATTAATTACATGCAAACCCATTTCCCTGATTGATATCATAGTTATAATTCACTGTAAAGAAAATCCTTCTCATCTCTATTGTCTGGCCTGAATGGTGGAATCTGTTATGGCTGTGTCTTATACAAAGAGTTAAAGTACTGTAAACCTGCAGTACCTTGTTGAAGTAGTCTCCGGGCACTGTGATCTCCAGGTGGTGCACTCCATCAAACTTGACCTGCAGCCCAAAGTCTGTGTCGAGCAGGCTGTAGGAGCCACTGGTGATCACCCGGGCCCCCTCGGAGGCGATGGTCAGAGGGGTCCTCACGCGACGCCCGTTCAGCTACAGCACAGAGGACAGAGTCAGGGGGAGCACTGTCTCAAACTCCATCACTTCTTCTTTCAGTTACAAAATATGTACTATACGCTTGAAAAAGCAGAATTATTAACATGTTTTCTTTGTCTCTAATAATAATTATGATCATGTATAATTGTATATTGTAGTACTTCAATTCAAACTTTAAATCTGTAAAAGTTTGACAAGGCTCTCAAAGTGCACACTGTAGTCAGGATTCATCCAGTCCACATTAATAAATGATTTACTGCGGTGGTAACTTTTGCTACTAAATTGCTATTTCAGTTGGTGTAATTATCAAAACACAAGCAGCGCACTTGTTTAGATAATAAAATGTCCTCTGTAAACAAAACTCTGGTTATGTCTGTAGTTTAGACATCTAAACAAAAGCGTGGGATTCTTGTATTATCTGTCATTAATAATTCTGTGGACTTACCATAACCCTGCGGCTCTTCTGCAGCTCCACCACTGTGTCATGGGGCAGGTAGACCTTTACTGAGCGCACGTACGATGCCCCAGGCTGCCCGCGCTCCTCGTTTTTAGCCACGATTTTAAAGGGAGTGACCTTAGTGGTATTACACACCTGAGAGATGGAGACAGTGTGATGTGCAGGAAGCATAAAGATAAGAAGTCTTATTGAAACGACAAGACACAGTACCCACCTCCACCAGAGTGTAGGTGCACGTGCCCATGAAGGTGTGCATGACCCCATCAAAGGTGTAGTAGTGAGGGTCACCAGCCACGTGGCACACGCCTTTACCTGAGGGGACAAGCACCAGAGCAACAGTGAACCAGGGGAACAGAGTCACAGGAAAACTGCTTAACTTATGTTTGATAAAGACATTACACTGGTGAGCTGGCAGTGTCGGCCTGGCACAGCACAGCAGCACAACTTAATTGATTACGCTGCTATTGATTACACTGCAATGCTGTGCCAGCGCAACACTAACAGCTCAACAGTGTAATAACCATGTCCATGTTATTGCACATGATGATGAGTCAAATTTTAAAAGAAATCTCCAAACTGAAAATGCATCAGAGTTCAGTCTTTTGTGGGTCACAACAGTCTTACTATATCAGGGTTAACTGACTGAAATGTACACAGTTCATACGTTCGGTAATTACAACAAAATAAATCAAGAGTTACAAATAAAACTATGATTCTGTAAACCCCTACTGACCACCAGAGCACAGTGCCTAAATAGAACCACTATTCATTTCACATTTCTTGTCAAGTTTTCCATCTCCTTTTAAAAACAACTTTTAACCTTTTAAACTGCTGTGATGTCACATTTTAGCACAATGATATATATGCTTTGATCCCTGAGTCCATATTCAACACAGATCCAGAGTTCCAAGTGTAGTGGAGCTCACCTGTGGAGTGGCAGTCCAGCACGCCCTCCTGCACGCTGCACTCCTGAGCCGGGCTGCACTGCCACGGCTCACACGTCACGTTGTTGTTACCGACGCATTTACAGCGCTCCGAGCAGTCCAACTCACTGAACCAGCTGTCTCCCACCTGCAGGGGGCGCAGTGTCACTGTGTCACGATTATGTTTCAGTAACAAGGTGATTAAAGGTGAAAATGTCACATACCGGTCTGTACTTGCCGTCGTCGTCTGTGCAGCCGCACTCAGTGAGGGGCACACACTTGCTTCCACTGAGCACCAGGCCAGGGGCACACACACAGCCCTCCACACAGGGCAGATGACAGGGGCCCCCGGTGCCCGCGGGATCTTGACAGCTGGGCTGGGCACAGGCTGAGGTGCAGTGGCTGTACTCACTGCCAGAGGGGCACTTCAGAGCTGTGTGCACAGAGAGAAATAGCACATTAGTGGATATTATTATTGTACTCATTCAAATAATGACCAGTTTTGGCATTCTGAGGCTGCAAACTGTTAGTTCATATGTGTAGGTCTACCATCTTAAGACTAGGCCTGTCACTATCATTACTATATCGACTTATTGTACAATAAATAATAGTTGGAATAATAATTTTTGAGGGTCAATATTTACATGCGGGTAGAGATGTAACAATAACCGAAATATCGTGATATCGTATCGTCAGAGTTCTCACAACAATATCATGGATCATCACAATATATCGAATCACAAGTCTCTTTGTTTAAATGAAGATTTATAGTGCAGCAATAGCTAAAAAAAAGACAGAAGGAACTACATAGACCATAAACCTTTGCTCTCTTTCAGTGAAGACGACAAGAAGAAATAACAGTTCTAACACTTTTAAGTCTTAGTTCTTTGGTTTAAGTCAAGGCATTTTAAGAGGAAAAAGTAGCACATTATCAATTTTGTTAATCTCCGCAAAATATCACAATAAATATCGTACCGTGAGATGTATATCATGAAAATATTGTACAGAGAGATTTGGATATTCTAACATCTCTCATCCTGAGCCTCTCCACCATATCATGAGCTTTGACGATATCATTTCCTGAGACTTGAATATCGTTACAGCCCTATAAGCGGGTACTTCATCACTGTACTTGTGGGGAAATTTGTATTATTTTTCTGTATTATGATGATGTTTGAGCTAAAAATGTTGAATGATTATCTTCTATGACACATAGATACAGTAGTGTTTCATATCTGACATTTATTTATTGTAGCTCATTTTGAATGTATCTGAGCTATATTTACTTCATCACTTTTTTTTTTTTTTTTTTTTACCGTGACAGGCCTACTTAAGACAGCTGTTAAAGCATTCATGTATTTCCTTTTGGATAACACAGGACAGGTGTAGACCGCTGTGGACACTACATGAGTTCAAACAGTGGACAGACTCACGGCAGAAGGTGCTGTTCCTCCAGGCGATGGGCACTCCAGCAGCAGCACACATGTCTGCGTAACTCTCTATGGCCTGGCACAGCGCCACCGTCTGGCCCCCAGTGGCACACATGTCGTACACACAGTTTTCAAAGAATGGGCCGGGAGGAATCACAGAGTGACAGGGACTGAAAATGCCTGAAAAACAAACAAACAAAAAAAAAACACCCAGGTTTATTTAGCCCAGTGTCCTGCCTTGCTCAGTGCTCCTCTGCTTTTCCCTCTATTACCAGTGGGGTCAGTGATCATGCCACAGCTGGTGGGCTTCTTGGCCTCCTCCTCCACCTTTGGATCGCAGTCTTCCTGTCCTCCTCCATTGGTGCAGCTGAAAGAACAGAGTGGTTCATGAAGAAGAGCACAGCGCCCCCCAGCTGTGACAGTATGAGGAGCATTAGACTTACTCAGGCCGAGGGTCGGGCACCTCCCAGCTGTCTCCCAGCTCGTTGGTGTTAGCGGCAGGAGTTTTGTCTGGCTTTAGGTTGTCGTCTTTGGGGTCTCCATTGAAGTTTCCTGTAAGGAGTCAGCAGTAACAATATTTTACCTGCACTATCTTTTTGTGTGTTTTGTTTTCACAAGCACACACACAAACACAAAAAGTGATGGAAATTCATACACACAATCAACCACAGTGACCTTCTTCTAAAACTTCCATCATCAGAAGTCCAGCTGCGGTACGTACCACACAGGCCGCAGAGCAGGCCGTTGTAGGAGGTGGGCACGGTGACGTCAGCGTGGTGGTTTCCATCAAAGCGCACTCTTAAACCAAAGGAGGTCTCCAGAACCACAAACTTTCCACTGAGATAAATTTGGATCCCATCCACTGAGACAGGAGGGATGACAACACGCCCATTCACCTGTGAGGAAGAAGACACACTGAGGAATACTTGACAATAATACTTATTACTGCTACTTGAGTACACATCTGACTTGTTTGATTAGTTTTTAATCATTAATTTATTAGAAACATATTTGAAGTGTTTCATTAGACATGTCAGAATTGGTTTCTTTGACCTAAAAAAAAAAGACACAGCTGATTTAAATATATAATACAGAAGTCTCTAACCAGTAGCTCTCCATTCCCTTCCAAGTAGCTCACCAAGGGATTTCTGAATTATATGTATTGTGTTGAATAAGTAAAATTTAATTCATTAAATGCCTTTACCATTGTACATGTATCATTTTGATGCCTTACTTTGTACACTAATAAATGAATAATGGTTTATATTTTATAGGCGTCTAACTTAGGGGGACCAGATTTTCAAAATCAAAACTGGGACATCCCTGGTTTGGGTGGTTGGTAATAATACAATTCTGAAATGAGTGCGCAATTAAGGAAAACGTTTCTGCACTCAGCCCATTCATGACTAGTCACATTTTCTTTGTGTTTTGGTTGTTTTTAAGCAGCTTTTCTGTATTTTACCTAAACAAAAGACTATTTATTCCTCGCTTTACTGTTGGCGGGCATCAGTTTGGTCAAAAATAGGGACACCTGGGACATCTCTTGTATAAAACTGGGACAAATCACTAGTTTTGAATAAATCTGCTGGGACAGGGGACACAGGGCTCAAAACTGGGACTGTCCCGAATAAATAGGGACATCCAATCACTCTAATCTAACTGTACTTTATCTTTGCTGTAGTTCTTTTATATACTAAATTTATTGTGACCACTAAAACTAGTAGCTCACTGGCATTTTTGTTTTGTAAAGGTAGCTCACCGGACGAAAAAGGTTGGAGAACCCTGACACAGAAAATCAAAGTCACAAATGTAACTATGGTTCTCTGAAAATCTGTGTAAATGGTGCCCTCTGGTGGACAGTAGGGATGACGCAGAACAGGTTGTATAGTTCCAGCTCTAAACAGTCACAGCATGAAGGATTACTCTTTAATAAAGTTCAGTCTAAGCTCTCACCTGCACAGTCCGGCTCTTGCCCAGCACCACGGTGATGTTGTTGACGGTGATGCCCACAGCTCGGACGTAGGACACTTTGCGGTTGCTTCCCCGGTGTTCATTCTGGGTGTACACGCTGAAGTACGGGAGCCCGGAGGTGACGTTACATGGCTCGGTCAGAGTGTACGAGCACGCCCCCATGTAGTGGTGGGTCCTCTTGTCATACGTGGTGTAGTGGGGGTCGCCAGATACTGAGCAGATGCCAGTTCCTTCATAAGAAATAGATAAATACATGCAGGAAAGGTTAAATAATTGAATGAATGAACGGTCTATGAATATATAAATACGAAGCATGCACATAGACTGCAGTGAGCCTCATCATTTTGATCTGAAAATGTTTTGTATCTATTAGCCCTCTCTACATGATCACCATTTTTATTTTGCTATTTTGCCTGTAAATCAGTTGTTATTCCTAATATGGAACTCTGCTCAAATTTTCTCCTTTAACTGCCAGCCTTGGTGAGCTTCACTTGACTGGATGATGTCACACTCTCTTAGTTCCTTCTTTATACAGTCCATGGCCTGAGTGAACAATAAACAGTTTGGATGTTTTGTCCTTTTCTATGTAAAGAGGAAGTATGTTGAACTCAATGGGGGAAGACTGACAGTCACAACAAATCAAACAAGATGATGTCATGAAATACATCTTTTCAACTTTAACATTTCAGAGTGATACAAAAAGGGCACATTTGCTATAGAAATTAAGAATTCAAAACTGGGTTCGATCCCCAGGTCGCCCAGGGCCTTTCTGTGTGGAGTTTGCATGTTTCTCCCCGTGTCTGGATGGGTTTCCTCCGGGCGCTCCGGTTTCCCCCATCAACCCAAAACATGTTACAGGTCTCCAGAACAGTTGATATTCAAGGTCAGTTAAATACAATCAATCAATGAACCTGTCCAGGGACGACAGGTGGAAATTAGCACTGATGCTACAACCTGATGTACAATGCATCTCTCCCGTCAAGGTTAATGCGAAAATTGTGCGCTGTCCCTGTCTCAAAAAAAAAAAAAAAAATTAAATTAAATAAATATTCTGTCTTATATTGTTATACTGACATTTTGAAATGAACTCTTCAAGACCTAAGGGCAGTTTTAGTATATTTTTTCTCAACTGACTTGTTTCTTAACTTGCATTTAAAACTCGCCCTTTTGCCCCCTAATGAAGTGATATACATCCTTTTTTTCAGTACAGCCTGTTATTTCACAATCTGCTGCTGTAATTCTGTCATATGGCTGCAATAAAAACTACAGGACCAGAAATACAAATGAAAAAAAAAAGGAAAATAAATACACTCTTTATATAAAACACACGGCAAACATGTATAAACAACATTTTGGACATAAAAAATGTTATCTTAGCTTCAAAAGTACAAAATATCAAGTCTGTAAGTAAACTCTAAATATCCTTATTGTCTCAAAACAAAAGTGCGATGTCCCCATGACTTGACTGGTGTCAGTCGTGGAAACAGCTGGTGCCCAGAACACAGAGCCACATCACTCCCTGCATTTCCATGGGGTTTATTACATTTGGATTTGGACAATTGGAATGAAATAAACCTCTCAAATAAAAATAGCAAGGGGTGCACAATTGCACACACCAAGATGTGTAATTTGCCATTTATTTGAGCAATAATAAATTGAATAAATGAGTCAATAGCTGCACTTAGAGCGGCTTTTTCAATTAAGGAACAAGTCTCGATACTAAATACTGATTCCAATATCACAATGATAACAAAAAACACTTTCTTTAGACAATAGAATGCGATTTTCAGCCTTAAATGGTAGTACTTTCTTTTGTATCCCCATGTGTCTTATATGTGTGTAATCCTCAGTGGTGCAGTAGGTTCATGTTGGTTCATGTGTGTATAATAGTCTATGTGCTCTTCTACTTGTTCTGATACAGATCAACATGATTCTAAAGACATTAAAATTTAATTTTAGTATCGATACCTATGAAAAATTAGTATCTAGTTTCAGTACTAGTTTTAGTATCAAGAAGTATAGTATAAATTCAACAAATTCGTGTCAAATTTGTTAAATTATTGAAAGTCTGTACAGTTTATTTTCAGAAAGTAATTTTGAAATCATGCCCTCAAAGTCAAAGCGTGATATTCTGGCTGGTCAGGTAATGAAGTTAAGAGAGAAATAGTATTATCTTCTTCAGCTTTTTAGGGACCACATTCTTAACGGCGTGACAAACAGTGAGTGTGGGGACATGTCTGTGGTAGTAGACTGTACCTAGAGGCCTGCACTGGTACTCCCCATCGTGCAGCTGGCAGCTCTCGGTGGTGGGTTTACAGCTGGTGTTCTGACACTGGATCAGCCCTCCACTCAGACACTGACAGCTCTGCTCACAGCCCGGCACCAGCCACTTGTCTCCAGCCTGAGGGACACAGACACCAGGGTGAGGACAACCAGAGGGACATTCATCTAGACCAGGGGTGTCAAACTCATTTTGGTCCAGGGGCTGTATCCAACCTACTTTCATCCCAAAGTGGCCGGATCAGAAAACTCATGTCATATATACCCAAGAAATAACAATAAATTCAAATATTTGTGCAGAGAAACACAAATCTATTACAGAAATCTTTTTTAATTGATGAACTCTTTCTTTTACAAAATATTATAATATTATGAACAACCTGAAACTTTAAGCAAAATGCAATTTCAACACAATGTTTTAACATGAACTTGTTTGCATTTCATAGAATTTAGTCATGTTTTCTTTTTGTTCCTGAAACTTGGCATCTTTTATTCTGCACAAGTGCATCAGTATCAGGCACCATGTCCTGAGGAGCTACTAGGAATGGGAATCATTAAGAAGTTGCCAATATGATACATACTTCGATACACAGACCACGATACGATACATATCTCGATACACTGCACTTTTGGTTCGATACGATATATTTCAAATCGATTCGATACGGTTCAATAAAAAAACAAAAGCTAAATCATGGCTCTGATAATAAAAGTGTTTGTTAAACCATTTCTTGTGCAAAGTTCATCTGGAAAATGCCAATTTTAATCATCAAAACAGTGAAAATGTCAAATGTGTCACATAAAAAAGATTCCTTCCTCTGAACAAGCAACAAAACTGTAGCTGTAACAAAATAATTACTGAAAATATACCCCATTATATCGATACAGCAGCCCATGATATTGATACTGTATAATCACATTAAACCATACAATATATTGATATGTCAATATTTTTGCACACCCCTAGTAGCTACTGTTTTCAGAATGTCATTGAGGACCCCCTTGAAAACGAGATGGTGACACATCTCAAGGGGCTTATCCTCCACACAAATAAATTCAAATAAATTCAAATTCATTCAGGTGCTTGTGTGTTATGTTCAGCTTTGAGTGCAGCTTTGTTTTATTAATGTTCATTAGTGAGAAAGGTAGTCACTGTACATCTATAATTTCTAGTTGCATGTCTGCGGGCACATCACAGGTTCTGACTGTGAATGGTGTGCGAAAAATTGCAAAATCTGTCTTCAGGTTTTAAAATATAATTGAAATATTTTAGTAGAAAATCAGCCAAGGGACAGATTAAAGGTCGTGGAGGGGCGGATCCGGAGTATGTTTGACACCCCTGTTGTACCACCTCCACCCAGTACAAGAACTGTGAACTGGACTTTTGCTTTGGACATTTGAAAACATTTAAATACCGTATTTTCCGCACTATTAGGTGCTCTGGATTATAAGGTGCATTCAATAAGGTGTCATTAATGGTCTATTTTCAAACTTTTTTCACAAATAAACCGCACCGGACTTTAAACGAAACACAACAGTTGGATGTGTCAGTGGTTTTGTTTGTTTGTGGCGTTCACGGTGACTCTGGGCTTTGTTCAGTTGTGGCGTGTAGGGAGGGTGCTGTCTGGGACCACTGGATTGTTGTCGTGTTCGCAGTGACTCAGTTGTTCAGTTGTGTCTAGAAGCGGCACATTGCACTCGCTTTTTCGGTTCGTTCCTCTGTTCCGTTCCTCGTCGGCGTGGAGTGATGAGTGTGTCTGTGGGTGTGTTTTTGCTCCGTGTGTGTTTGTGTGCGCTGAGGGTGGTGCGGCTTTGTAGTTTACTGAAGTCGTGCTGGGACACCCGAGTGGATTCGTGTAAAGGGTGCTCTGGATTGTCATTTTTTGATGGGGTTAGAGGCTTAAGAGCGCGACCTACAATGCGGAAAATACGGTACACGTGTCCCTGATGTCCCAGCTCTTTTGGTTGTTTTGTTGTGATGTTGATCTGCGTCTTTTCTGCTGCTCTGAGATTATCTCTCGTGCTGTGTTCTAATGTTCACACAGTGGGTGTCATGTTTACGTGGTCATGTCATAAGGGGGCGCTCCACACTACACTGCACATTTTAAAACACTGCAGTCTGTCTGATGCTCTAACTGTAATTCCGTTGTTATTTTATATGACAATGACGACAAAGGAATTGCTCATTGATTCCTGATCTTGTAGCCTGTTTTACTCAGATTTTAAACTTACTTTGGAATATTTTGTGTGCTCATTGACAGCTCATATTTTCTTCCGGGTGTCCTCTTTGTACTCACGGGATGGTAGCTTCCGTTGGGGTCCACGCAGCCGCAGTCCTTCGCCGACACGCACTGGTCGTTGCTGAGGATGAAGCCGGGGTTGCACTCGCACCCCTCCACGCACTTGTCCTCACAGCCGGGGGGCCCCACCATGCCCAGGCAGGTCTCCGGACACGAGCTCACGCACAGGGAGTAAGAGCTGTTGGGAGGGCAGGCCAGCGCTGGAACACACCACAATGACATAATTATGATTCTAACCCTCTCCTGTGCATCTTCTGCTCCATCTGACCATCTCCTCTGCTCCTCTGACCCTCTCCTCTGCTCATCTGACTCTCTCTCCTCTGCTCATCTGACTCTCTCCTCTGCTCCTCTGACCATCTCCTCTCCTCCCACTGACCATCTCTGCATCCTCAGCTCCACTGGACCCTCTCCTTTGCATCTTCTACTTCATCTGACCCTCTCCTCTGCTCCTCTGACCCTTTGACCCTCTCCTCTGCTTCATCTGACCCTCTCCTCTGTATCTTCTGCTCCATCTGACCCTCCCCTCTACATCCTCTGCTCCTCTGACCCTCTCTTCTACTCCTCTGATAAATCTGACATTGTCCTCTACATCCTCTGTTCCATCGGACTCTCTCCTCTGCTCCTCTGATAAATCTGACCCTCTCCTCTGCTCCTCTGACCCTCTCCTCTTGATATATCGTAAGATTCTGTGTGTGCTTACGGCAGAAGTCTGGCGCCCTCCACTGGTGGACCTTGGCTCCGGCGCTGAGGCAGGCGTCGGTGTAGGCCTGCAGCTGGTCACACAGCACATGCTGCTGACCGTTGAACTGACACATGTCGTACACGCAGCTCTGGAAGAACGGGGTTGGGTCCACCACACCTATGCACTCCCTAGAATACACACAGACACAAAAAGATCATTTAGATTGTCAAAATGAAGCTTTTGTCATGGAAACAAGAGTAATGATAGGCCATTTTCTGATCTATGTTATAATGTTTCCTCATCGCAGACAGACCTGGAGTTGTGTTTTGTTTCATTCACACGTTTAATGTTTAACGCACACAAACTCTGCACATTTAGACTGAGTTCTTCTTCTTTTCTCCCAAACTAAAAGCATTCCATTGTACTTCACTGTGTTTCACACACCTTCACTTAAATCATTTGAATAATTCAGACCAGGAATTGCCAATCTCTAGTAAACAAAAAGTAAATTTAGTTGTTAAGTTTGTTAAGAGTTTTTAACTTTGTAACCTGAGTGTTCAAAGTAATTTAGTTGTGTATATGTATATATATATATATATATATATATATATATATATATATATATATAATTTTAGAAATAGTCCTACAAATTATGTCATTAATTATGTTAAGCTGCTTTAACGTGTTCTTCTTTTTGAGTAATTTTAACTAATATTTCCTGTGGGTATATGTGAGGGTAACTTAAAAACATAGATGAGGTACAACTTAGTAGAAATAAGTAGTTAAAAATAATATGTAATGTGTGTATAATGTACTATGTGTATAGTATAAAGTGTAATATATGTAACTATGTATGTGTTTTAAACTATATGCATATTATATCATATTGATTAGATTAGTAAATCTTTCACATGGGAGACCTGGGTTCAAATCCCGCTCCTAGGGTGTGTATAATGTGTGTATACTATGATGTGTCTATATGTGTACTATAATGTGAGTACTACAGCTGGATGTATTTGATTGTGTGTACAATGTGTGTACAAAATCATGAACTATATACAAAACTGAAAATGTATTAAATTATTCCAGTGGTTTGAAAACTCTAACTATAAATATTTGAGTTGAGTTAAATTAACACTTTTAATTCAGATGTTTTCAAAAGGTACAAGTAGCTGTCCAATCTTTTAAGTTCGGGAAGATTGTGACTTCTATGTTCATCAACTTAAAATAACCGAGGCAATCGATTGATTAAACTTTTTGAGTTCTGATAACTTATTCAGGTTTACAGTGCACAGGAGGAAATAATGAGACATATACCTGTATAATATATGTATGATTGATATTTGGAATCAGTTTTGGTTTTGTTAATTCCAGCCTTGAAATTAATTGGAACCGAATTGGAATGAAGAAGCTGACATCGCACATCCAAGTTAACACCTAACGTTTTAACTCTTAAAAAAAAGAGCTAATGGTAATATGAGCAGTCGTAACTATGGAAAGGCTGTTTGTTTATAAGTGTGATGGAGAGTGTTGGTGGATGTCCTTTGTCCTGACACGCACAGCAGATAAACAGGTGCTGAGGCGAGCAGGCTGTGGAGGAGTTCCCCTGTGACTCATGTTTACTGCAGGATCATGACACACTCACGAGGAACACAGCGAACTGTTACATAACACTCGCACATCCTAAAGCACAAACAGCAAACGCACAGCCATCACAACCCAGCTGTCTGTAAACTGTCTTATCTAAATGACATCTCATAAGAGTTAGAGTGAGACCAAAAACATTCCAACCAAGAGGAAGTTTATATCACGGTTAAAGGTTCCACATGACGTTATTTTCTTATCTCTGTTCTAATGTTGTTTCCTCGTCACAAACAGACCTGGAGTTGTGTTTTGTTTCATTCACAAGTTTAACACACAAGGCAACAGCATTTTAACATGTCTTAAAGCTCACAAGAGTCAATTTTGTGTAATATAGGACCTTTAAAAGCTCTTAAAAGTTGTATGTATTATGTTTTATATCTCTTCACAAGGACTGAGTGGGAAAAAATTCCAAGTAGGTTTGTGAGTAGATATGTATTATAAAAAGCCTGCTCCTCTGTCTCACCTGAAGGGTCCGGCGGGGTCCTTGAGCTTTCCGCACTTTTCTGGTTTAACCACCTCGGATTCCAGAGACGGGTCACAGTCTGGATCAGGCCCAGTCCCGGGAGTACAGCTGGAACACAACACAACATCAGCATCAATCACAACGTCTATCATTATATCATCTTTGCACTGTTTTTACTTCAAGCTCTTGTATTTACTTTATTTGTACCGTATTTTTTGGACTATAAGGCGCATTTAAAATCCTTTAATTTTCTCAAAAATGGACAGTGCGCCTTATGTATTCAGTCTAGTTGTGCTTACTGACCTCAAACAAATTTTATGTGGTACACGCCGCTCAAAAATCTGTCAAAATGTTTTGGTACGACTTTGGTAAGTTGACCGCACTGCTTGATGGATTGTCAGAACATTATGGCTACCGGAGTCAGGAGCCTCCTGGAGTAAGTCTGACAGAAGCTGAACCGCATAAGCACAAGGAGCGAGCTTTTTGTTCACGGGGTAATACGGGAAGTGCTCAGACCTAGAATTTTAAGGAATTTATACTAAACTAAAGCTAAAAGGTAACTGATCGCTACCTCTTCATGACATCACAATGTGGAACAGAGCATTTTCATCATCATTCAAAGGTGCATTATGTGCTTTTCCCTGTAGAGATGTTATTACTTTAGCTGGAATGTTCCACAGTATGGCATTAAACCTTTTTTATCTTCATGAAGACCAAAACAGACCAAGTTATAGGTCAAATCTGAGGAAGCGGTCGATCAGTCAGAATGCCTGTTTTTCTAGGTATTTTTGAGCTATAAAACCATCTGTAATTGAATAAATGTAAGGTAGATGTGTTTAGTGTCATACTGTGGAACATTCCAGGCAAAGCAATGACATCTCCATAGAAACAAAAAGGTGACAAACCCCCAAACAAAAAGTTACAGGGTGCACCTTTAAATAATATCACATTTTTGCACAAACTGTCCCTTACATGGTTTAGTCAGATTGTAAAGGCAGTGAAGACGAGGAGAACCTACACTTTGTCTTCGTCCTTGTCGGTCTGCCAGCTGTTGCCGAAGTCGTTGACGCTGGGGGTGAGAGAGCCGTCCGGTTTGGTGAAGTCGTTGTTGGGGTTTCCATCGTAGTCTCCACACAGACCACACATCTGGTCCTGGAACGAGCTGAAGACAGAGAATCATGTACTTTTAGGAGTCAAAAGATAAACATATGTTCTAAGTCTAATGTATGTTCAAACTTTGAATTCATAATTTCAGTTTTGATGAAAAATCTGATCAAATCTTATGTTATATTTCATAGTATCTTATTTTAATCATTATTTTGGAATGTTATATACAAGAAAAATAACAAAAAAGCATAGGAATAAAAAATGTTTGACCAGAAATTGTTAAATTTTTAATACGCAGTTAAAGAAAAAAACTATTCTTCATGATCTGGTGTAATGCACTAAAGCTTGTGGACATGTTTAACCTGCAGGTTGTTGGTTCAGTGCCCATTATCATTGTACTGTTATTGTGTCCTTGGGCGAGACACTTTATCAACCTTGTCTGTCTATAAATCTGTTGGTGTAATTGGAGATGTCCTTGGTGATAACATAATATCACAAAATAAAATAAAAAAACAAAAATGAGATTTATAAGATTTTGATTTGTTTCCCAAAAGTTCATATAGTAGCAAAATCAACCCATATTTGATTATGATGTTGATTTGTATTTGATTTGAATTTGATTTGATAAAGTGGTTGATGTTGATGATGATTTTGATGTTGATTTGATTTTGATTAGATTTTACGGTTGATGTTGATGTTGATTTGATTCTGATTTGATTTTGTGGTTGATGTTGATTTTTATTAGATTTTAATTTGATTTTGATTTGATGTTGATTATGATTTGATGTTGATTTGATTTAATTTGTTTTTGAAATTGATTGTGTTGTGATTTTGATGCCGATTTTGATGTTGATTTGATTTTGCACCATATTCTCTACTGTTCAAAATCACTGTTATACATACATTGAATACAGTTACTTCTACACGTTTATGACAATACTACCATCATGAAGTATCATTCATTTGTACTATCAATTTACACTTTTTTTGTTAGACTAAGGGGGAAGAAAAAATGAATATATCGAGGGAACCATAAGCTCCTCTATTAAAGGGGAAAGAGTGTGTTTTTGACCCACCTGGGCACGGTGATCTGGGCGTAGTGGTTGCCGTCCCAGCGTACCACCAGACCGAAGCGCGTCTGCAGAGTGACGTACTGTCCGGCCAGACTGATGGTCACCTGAGGGGGCAGCGAGTGAGGGAGCGCCACGCGACGGCCGTTCACCTGGACAACAGAAAACAAATACTGTGGGTTATATTTGTATCAGTCCAGTTGTGTGTTGAGGAGAATAGGACGTGTTTCCTTACTGCTTTTTGACCAGTTTCGACTAAAGATTTGTGCCTAATCTTAACCAGACATGGGGTCTAGACTATGGCAACACATTCACAGACAAACTACATCGAAACAGACCTATATACACCATTGCATGTTGACAGTTAAATATCTGTCTTGTATTTGTATTTTGTATGTTTAAAGTAGTAAGTGCCCTATGAAAGGAAAACTATATTTGAGATTAAAAATGTACTGGTACTGTTCATCATACTTTTTTAAATGAGCTTCATCACTTTTACTGACCTTTAATAGAAATTGGACTAAGGCAACAACTAATAAAAAGTGTAATTAAGTTGTTTAAATAAAGTAAATTAATGAAAACTAGTTAAAGAATAGTTAAATGATCATTTTCTACTTTTCTGAGACACTGAATTTTCATTATTTGTAGGCACATTCAAAAAAATGTCAAGAAATAAAGGCTTGAAAGCTTCACTCTGTATATAATAAGTCTAAATAAATACAGGTTTGTCTTTCTGAAAGGAGTGACAAAACATGCTGAACTTTTTTATGATATATGTAGACATCTGAAGCCAAACTCTCATCAAATTTGTGCGATATATTTCTGTCACCATCTACATTTTGAGTTTTTGCTGTGTTGCGTTCACTGACCAGCGTTCGTCGGCTCTTCATCAGAGTGATGGTGACGCCGTCCACTGTCACGTAGAGTTTCCTGAGGTAGGACAGTCCTGGAATGCCTCTCTCCTCGTTCTTCCCCTCCACTGAGAACCAGTGTCCTGCACCAGACACAGTCAAGTCATTAAAACCACCATTCATTTTATCAGCTAAAATATTTCATCATTGTTTTTGTTAATGACATTTTTTTTAACTGACAAAATAAAGAACTGAAATAAACAGTAATCATTAAGACTATGCTAAAATTACATTTTCGTTTATTTAAATTATGACTGAAAGCACAAAGGAATAGAATAGAATAGAATAGAATAGCCTTTATTGTCATTATATAATAGTATAATTTTCCCTGTAGAGATTAGGGGTGTGTAAAAATATTGAAATATTGATATGTCATGTTTCCATCCATTTTCTTCCTCTTATCTGGGGCCAGGTCGTGGTACATGTTGTCCCACATAAAAGCACATGTTTGTTCACTGAAATTACACATTTTTGCTGAATAAAGTATAGATAGAAGGGGATATAGGTCCAAGTTCCACTTTTCAAACCCAAACCAGACCATAAACCAGGGGTGGGTAATTATTTTTTTCCATGGAACCACATGAGAAACAGAACATATTGTGGAGGCCAAAATGCTTAACTCAGTTCTGCATACTATTAACTGTATTTCTTTATTAGAAAAAAACAAAAACAAAAAAAAAAGCAGTAAATATGATTGTTTTGACAAGCTGGTCAGACTGGGGAGAATTTATGTTATGACTAAACAATGAAAAAGTGAGGCTGCCGAACAAAAAGTGTAATTAAAAAAAAAAAAAAAAAAAAACACCTCTAAAATAAAAGCAATGCAGCTTTAGTCCATGCATGAGGTCAAATTATAAAATATGTTTATTTTGTAATTCCAAATGAACTTAAATGGGCCGGTCAGAGTCAACCAAAGAGCTGTGTGGCCCAAGAGTCCAAGAATATGTCTGGACATGTCCCATCATGCACTCACATACTGTTTATGTCATCAGGTATGGAATGAATGAGTTAAACTTTTAAAAATAATATACATTCAGTGTAGTTAGCTCCTCCCTGCAGATATAAGGAAGTGTCCACCAGCGTCTGACCAGAACTGAAGAAGCAGCTTGGATGAACTGCGAAACATCTTCAACCAACTAACTTTTGTCCAGTTGACAAACTGAATTTTCTCCTCACCATGGATTCTACCTGGACGACTGAGGGATTCTTCACACATTTTTGACTTAATGCGTCAAAATAGTTAAATATGGGAGAAGGGCAAAACAAGATGCTCTCACTCCCACATTTCTGACATAGAGAGAAAACAGTCCCTCTTACCAGTGTCGTTCTTGCAGGTGCGGGCCAGAGTGTACGTGCACGTGCCCATGAAGCTGAAGAACTTCTTATCAAATGTGTTGTAATGAGGGTCTCCGGAGATGATGCAGTCCTCAGAGCCTACAGGACAGTGGGGAACAGAAATGTGACCAATATTTTACTGAACAAATGTTTAGGAATATTCTAATCTCATAGTACATTACTATTACGGTATTAAAAACATGGAGGACGTGTGTAATGACTCCCTGTCATGGTGGATAATGGTGGGTAAAGTGTCTTGCCCACAGACACTTCACTGACAGTATATTTGTTTGAGTGGTATTTGAACTGCCCACCTGTTTGTGTTTAGATGATCACTGAAAAAGATGTAGTACACACATTTGTCCACTAAACGGCACTATGCTCCTACTGATGCGGCACACTATAACAGATGTAACGATACCTACTGTTAACAACTTGAGAATCACTTTTAAGCCTTTTTATTAAAGAATCTGTTTATAATTATCAGAAGACCAAATGAACCTCACTGGACTAACTTTTAGACCACATACTTTTCTGGGGCATTTCTGGCGGACTTTAAAACAAACAAAGCAACAACAGATGGTTTTCTTGAGTAGATATAAATGTATAAGACCTAAAAATGTCAATGCTCTCCAGTATTTATCACCATCTCCAAACTACGCCTCCAGCTTTGTAATATTGTGAACGTTTTGATATCACAGTGTTTCCAATAATGTTACATCTTCAAATGTATCGATTAAACCCTCGTCCACCCCTTTAAATAATCACACCTGTGGTAATTCATGACAAAAATATACACAGGAAAGTAATATCACAATATTTTTACACAATACAGATTTTTGTCAATTTTTTTTATATCAGTGTTTTCATTTACTTCTGTCCTAATCATACATATGAAATAATAAATAATACACACGCACAGGCACGCACAAACTCACACACAGTCTCAAACAAACACACTCAGTGCACTCTGGGGCTCCTCTAGAACACACCCAGATCGTTTTAACCTCAAATATCTACGTAACAGGCCTTCAGTGTGGACTCATATGTACAAATGTCTTTCTTTTGATATGACCTTGCAATGGAAGATACACAGTAAAAAGAAAAAATATTTAAAAAATCACATTATATAAATATCAATATCAATATCAATATCAAAAAGACAGTAAAAAAAAAATAATAATAATAATAAAAAAAATAAATAAATAAAAAAGTAAGTAAGTAAGTTATGCCAGTAAAAAAAAGTAAATGGGACAAAAATGCGTCTAAATATTTTGATTATAGACTGTTAACCCTCTCCAGGCAGGCGTTGAAGATTTGCAACAGCTGAATGCCAGTTACCTACTTACTCCAAATCCATATTTTATGAGCTTTTTTTACTCAGGAGCCTTTTTTCCCATCCATGCTGATAAACATGGATGATGCAGACTGTGCAAGAATGACTACACACAAACGACCTGCCAGAAGTGCAAAGTACTTTTGTTGTTTACAAAGGATAAAAATTGTTTCTTGGAGAACCACACGAAAAAGTGATGTTGTTCTGCCACTGTAAAGCTGTTACACTCTGCTTTATGTTTTCATTGTTATGAAAAGTGGTTTACAAATAAAGTTAGTGTTCATATCATTTTCAGTCTTCAGTGTTAATTTACCACACCAGACCAATGTTGCAAATCTGCAACATCCCAGAACACACTGGATGTGAAGGTCTCTCAAAAAAAAAGTCAGGATTGTATATTACTACCCTATATGATCATTTTCCCAAATATCAGATTTTTTCCTTTTACTAAAATTGAATTTGAGCCTGAGAGGGTTAATTAATAATTAATAATAATTAATTAATGTGATCTTGGGAAAAAAAAAAAAAACACACACAGAAATTAAAAATACATCACAAAATATATAAACTGGCCAATTTTGGTGTTGTTTGGTGTAATATAGCCAAAGTTATGCAGAAAAGAAAAGTTGTGATGTACAAAAATGTACTATGAGCGTATGAGGGTTAAAAACATGTCAGATGTGATATTTAGTGTAATATTTGGTATATTTGGTGTAAACTGACCGGTGGGGTAGCAGCCCAGGTCTCCCTCTTGTACTTTGCACTCTGTAGCGGGTGGACATTCAGTGGCTTTACAGGAGACAAACGGAGGGTTGCATGTGCACTTGAGCTCACAGTTCTCCACATAGAACTCGTCTCCAGGCTGCAACACATCACAGAGTTATTCCAAGACGCAACAATTACTACGATTGTTTACATATGATGCAATTTTCTGATCAATGTTCTAATGTTGTTTCCTCGTCACAAACAGACCTGGAGTTGTATTTTGTTTTATTTACACATGTTTAACACACAAACCCTGCACATTTAAGTTCTTCTAGGTTTTTCTCTCAAACTCAAAACTGTTCCACCCACAGAAAGTGCTCCACTATGATTTCAAACTCCAAACACCTTCAATAGAATCATTCAGATAATTTGTAGACATGAGATATTAACACGTTAATTATGATTAAGCAATTACGCACACAGTTCTGACTACAACAATGGAGCATGAAAAAGCTCTAGGTTTGCTGGACGGTAAGTGTATCGGTAAATCTGTTAAAAAAACCGACCCGATGGAAGTATTGACAAAGGCGAAAAGAGTTTGCAAGATGTACACTACGCTCAGAAGAAAACAACTTAAAGAAAAATGGGACTTTAAGTTTAGTCTCTTCAGCTTTGAACATGGACTTTACCTTTGTCTACTATTTTGACATGAAATGCAATTTGCTTTTTCCATTTTTACAGACATTAAAAGCGCTCGAGTTTAAAAGTGTCTGTGTGGATTATTTAAAGTCATCCACTAAAATTACTTCACATAAAATAAATGTTGCTTTTTTTATATCAAGTCCCACCTCTAATAATTTCAGATCTAGAATTGCCATTCTCTACTGAACTAAAGATAAAAGGTAGAGGTTAACTTAAAACCTACCAAACTACCTCTTCGTGACATCACAAGGTGGAAGAGAGCATTTTGAGCTTTGGAAATGTAGGCAGACTAATAATAAAAGGATTACTCACAACATTCTGACATGCTTTAATGCTTACAAGTCAGTTTTGCATAATATAGGACCTTTAGCTTGCATTTTTAGAGCAGAGAAAATTCATAATTAAGTGTGAAAGATCTGGCCACTGCAATTTCAAGTACTACATGACATCACACAGGACTGCCCTGATTATAGCCAGGAATTTCTGGTTACAAACACCTTACTGACTCTCCTCAGTATCACACCCCACCTGCAGCGTGAACACTTTTTCTTTAGTTTTTTTGGTACTGTTTGTATTGTGTCACCATAGTAACTGCTGAACATTCCACCATAGAGACACAGCCTGCCTACTCCTGCACAGAGCGATGTGGTCAGTAGGGGGCGGTGTAAGGCCGTTCCTCACCTCGTAGTACTGGCCGTTGTGCTGGCAGCCGCAGGAGCTCTTCTTCACGCACTTGCCGGCGCTGAGGACGTACCCGGGGTCACACACGCAGCCCTCGGTGCACGGGCCGCTGCAGCCTGTGGGGGTGCCTGAGCACGTCTCCTGACAGGGGTTGGCGCACGGGACGTAGTGGCTGTTCGGTGGGCACTTCAAGGCTGAGGGGACAGAAAAAGAAATAAGTTATTAAACTAACTCACAGAGCTAACAGAAGACACACTTACAATCTTATAGAGGTGAAAGATATATTTAGAAATGGATGAATTGCAATTGTTGTGAAGGTATACTAAGTTAGAATATTAAGTACATTTTTGCCCATTCTTGGAACACTGTTAAATATAAAGTGTGTCCCAAAAAATTTGACATAATTTTGCAGGGCAATAATTTTGTCAGTTCTTGTTCAAATAATCTTATATTTTCACAAAATATACAGAAACAGATCAAGATTTTATATTTAATGTTTTCTTTTTGTTCTGTTTTCAGGTTGAGCCATTCAGTCCCAAAGAGAAGTCATTTTGTGTTTTGGAATCTGCTGCACACACTGACCTAAGACTGTGCAGCTTTCAATGAAACATTTAGAAAAACTTCACTAACTGGCAAGCAAATTTGGACTTGTTACCAAAAAGGTAAAGAGAAAGGCTGTTTATGTCGGGCCAAAGGATCTGGTACGCCAAACCGTCCCTCGAGGAATCTGGGTTTCACAAACTTGCTCGACATTCTCTTTTGATGTTGGTCTACCAACTCTTTACATTTTTGGTCCAAAGTCCAAGTCCAAATTTGTTTGCTGGTTGGTGAAGTTTGTCCAAAGGCTGCACAATCTTGGGTGAGTGTGTGTGAGCAAACAAAAATAAAACATTAAATATAAAATCTTGATCTGTGTCTGTACATTCTGTGAAAATTTGAGGTTATTTCAACAAGAATTGCTAAAATAATTGACCTGCGAAATTATGTAAATTTTTTTGGAGCACCCTGTATATTCATTTTTGTCAGTATTGCCAACTAACTCTTTATTCAGCAAATGCAACTCACAAAACTAGCCATGAACCAAACATCCACACAGCAAACTACCCAAGTAACTAACCAACATACTAACCAACCAGCTAACCAACAAACTACCCAACTAGTCTAACTCTAACTAATTCATTTAAGATTGTTTTCTTTTATTTGTAAATTATTTGCTGCTTTTTTGACAAAAGGTACAATATAAAGGCTATAGCTTTTTTTTTTTTTTTTTTTTTTTTAAGACCACCGGTAACTCCAATACAAATAATCAAATAATCAACAACCAACTTGAACTTTGTAACTAACCAAACGACTGACCAACTACAACTAATACATACACAAACAAGTTAACTCACAAACAAACCTAACCAACCCTCAGTAAACCACCCGACAAACATTTGGAGAGTTTTGTTGATGATAAAAATGCTTCTCACGGCAGAAGGTTTCGTTCCTCCAGGTTCCGATCTCCACGCCGCGGTCCTGGCACTCGTTGGCATAGGCCTCGATAGCCTCACACAGCACAGGCTTGGCTCCGTCCAGCTCACACAAGTCGAACACACAGTCCTTAAAGTAGTTCTGGAGAAAGAGAATGGGTAAGGTTAAGGCACACTTTACTTTTACTTAATACTTTATGGAGAATTACAGCTGCGTTGTGTCACTTTTCCGGTGGAGGGCCTGTCAAACCTTTTTCTTCATGGAGATGTTATTACAGTTTGCTATTCAATTTTGACCTTCACGGAGACCAAACCAAGTTAAAGCAGATAGGGAGGATGAGGATTAATAGTAGTGACGGGCAAATGAGTCGGAGCTCTGGAGCACGTCTCGTTCTTTCTGAAACAAATTGCTCTGAAGCACTGCCTCTGAGCTCGTCTCGCAGCAGCCGCTCACGTGACCAAAGTGTGGAAGTGTGGGTCCCTCCCCCTACTGCTTCGCTCTGCGTGTCAATCTCTTCAGTGTATCGAAGCGTTTCATTGGCTCAGCGAATGTTCCGCTCTGCGATTGGTTCAGAGTGCTTCAGAGTAGTGATGGGCAAATGAAGCTTCGTGACGCATTGAAGCCTTTCATTAAATTGGTTCACTCTAGCACAGACATGTCCAAACTATGGCCTGGGGGCCAAATGTGGCCCTCAGACAAGTTTTTCTTGGCCCTCAGACTTCCAGGTGAATTGGCCCAAATTACCTTGCATCAATTGAAAAATTATTTTTACTGCAAGTTTTTTGAAAATCTACCTTGATAAAGCTAATATTTAATATTTAGTGTGTGGTTTTAAGGATTTTAGCATGAATAAAGACTGATGGCTCATTCTAATGTATTAAACATGCACACATTTCAATTATTCCTTGTACTGAGCCCTACAATTGGCCCTCTGCTTCGTCTGTGTTTAGCTATGTGGCCCTTGATGAAAAAAGTTTGGACAACCCTGCTCTAGCACAAAGCTTCTTGAAGCTTCATTTGCTCTAACAGGACATCTACTGGACACAAAAATATCAGTTGACATGGATTTGAATTGTGTGACATTTTGGAAGAAAACCTGTGAATAAAACTGTCAGCAAAATAAAGAAGTATGCAAAACATGCATATTGTAGTGATGGCAGTGTAGTGTGTATCTATATACTGGCAGTATGGAAAATTATTATTTGAAAATGATAAAAATGGAAATCGCAGCAAAATCCGAACCACTTCCTGAATCAGTCACATGGTACAGCCGGGCAGCGAGGCTTCGGACGTCATCATTTTCAGCCCCTCCCCTACATGAAGCGAGCCTCAATACGCGCATCGCGGAAACGCCCCCCTACTCGACACATGCTTCGAAGCCTTGATACGGAACGTCACATCACTACTTCAGAGTGTTCAGTGCACTTCTGTGGTTTGACAAGCGCTAAACTGCTACAGTATAAAAGATGCACCAATATTTCTTAAACATGTTGGGTAGTGAGGAGTATTGTGTGACGTTAGTGGTGATTTTGGTGACTTTTGGCGACTTTTGGCATTGGTTTCATTTTCGATGGCATCTACAAGCGGAAAAAAGCGATCCATGGTTTGGGATCACTTTGATCTAATTCCACCTAACAAGGTAACACCTATTTTCTTATTTACAGCATGTTATTTATGTTGCTCTTTACATATTATTTGAAATCGTCATTATTATTGTTGTTGTTAGGTACGGTGTCGCTCTGCACACAAGTATTGTCTTACACTAACAATACTTCATCGATGCTGAGACACCTGTGTGCCAATGGTTAAATTTGTCCACTAGAGGTCAGTGTTTCTCTGAGGCCTCAGACATGTCCAACCATTTGAGACAATATTGCGACTGAGGTGTCAATGCTTCACGAGGCTCCATTCGCCCATCACTAATTAATAGACTTCTAGTTGTAATGTTTATGATTAGTTGGCTAATAATTAAAGCTACTGCACAATTAAGTACAGTCTAAAGTAATGAATCAAACCTTGCTCAAGTTAACTATTAAAGGTTGTTTAGAGGATTTTCAAAGGAAAGTGAGATACAGGGACTGTCCTTTTCCCCTCCTTCACAGCTTTCTATGTAGAAACGCCTCCTCCCACCTCCTCCTTACACTAGAAATCATATTTGTTTACAGCCGGTGCGAGTTCAGAACGAATTGCTGTTGAAGTTTCCAGGCCAGAAATCATTCAACGGCCAACATGTCAGTCTTTAGACCCCGAGTCAATTACACTAGAAACATAGGGAGTCTGACTGACAACCCAACAGCCAATAGATAATGAGGTAGAATTGTTATCTATTGACTGAAGTTTATCTGGCCCCACCACGTCCACGGTTCATGGATTTTCATTCTTTTTTTTTGGTCATCATAATTACAGTTGCAGTACAGTAATTACTGCAACTCTATAATGCTATTTGGAACTTTCATTGAAACAAAAACAAAAACATCCTCTATACAACCTTTAAAGCCATATTTCTCTGTTGGTTTGTGCATGCCAATTCCTCCATAGAAAACGCATTAAAGGGTATGATGTACTGTTTGTTGAGGTTTCTTCTAATTGTAGATGCTTGCGTGTGAAATCTTACATTAGGATTGACTTTGCCATGGCATTTAGCGAAAGGACCGTCTTTGTCGAGCAGAATTCCACAGAATCCAGAAGACTCGTACAAATCCTTCTCGTCATCGGTACATTCTTCGGTGACGTTCGGTTTGAGATTACAGCTGTGAACAAAACATGAAAACATTGAAAACTGGTCATAACGTGTCTTACTGTTGGTTTGCTATGTCTGATGAGGAGAGACTGAAGTATCTGTTTAAATGTAATGTTTTCAAGTTGGCTCAGTTTGTGTTGAAAGCCTGGGACCTCCATAAAAGGACACTTTATGTTTAATGTGTGATCTGTCTGCTTATTGTTTTATGTGTCTTATAAGCCCAAGCGAGCACCAACTAAATGGTGTATGACACTAAATGAGTACAATAAACTAAACTAAAACTAAAGGTCATAAATTTAGATTGCATTCAGACTGGGCTACTGTTTTGGTCAGATTGTGATTCAGTACTGTAGTAACTGAAGTAACTGAATACATGTACCTAGAATACATATTCAGAATACTAATTCTGAATCACTGGTACAGTTACTTTTTCATTTGGTGGTATTTAGAATACATCCAGCAATCAATCTAAGAAATGTTTGCCTGTACTTATATCATAATTTAGGCTTTAAACTGCACAGAATTAGGGAGAAAAAAATAGAAAACAATACTCTTATAGCGTGTGCATGTAGTTTCCTTCTCCAGTTAGTGATATAAAATGCACAACAAATGGAAAACCAAATATAAAGTTTAAAAAAAAAATAATACTATGTTGTGTTTTTTACACGATAATTTAAATGCAACTCTACGTGAAAGTATTCCAAGTATTCAGAATACAGTACTCTGATTGGACCATATATCAAAATATGTTACAAAAATACAAAATATAAAATACCTTCTTTAAAGCAGGTATTAAGTATTCTGTAACTAAATACATTATCAAAGTATTCTTCCCATCAATGCAGGTAAGTGTGAACTTTCAGAAGAAGCTATTACAGATGCCAAACAAAAGAAAAATACAATGAACACAAATTGTGATCAACTCTGAATGGTTATTTGGCTCCAAGAAAATATTTTCAAAAGTTTATTGGACTCACAGTGGGTCGGTGTTCCAACTGTCCCCAAACTCGTTGGGGTCTTTGGTCAGAGAGCCGTCCGGTTTCCTGAAGTCGTCAGAAGCGTCTCCATCGTAGTCCGCACACAGGCCACACAGTTTGCTCTTGAAGCTGCACATGACGGGGAGAATTTCAACTGTTTTTGCTTAAAATCAAATTAATAATAGTAATTGTGTCCTTGTTCGGATTCACAAGGACTGTTCATCATTATATCAACATTGATCATATTGTAGAAATGGCAATGATACAATGTGATGAGTCAACCAATGATCTTGTCCTCATGTGCAGATTTGATTGGTTGGTACTAAAAGAGGGTGGTTAGTCAGTCCTAAAGGTAAAAAGATGAAATTGCGTCGCACAGCATTTAAACTAAGGATTGTTACTGACAAGTCCAGCTGAAGGACAAAACATAGAGCTCTAGGATCATCACAAATGCATGAATAACCAACATAGAAAAGAATTACAGCATTGTTCTAAGAATTATGGTTTTGGAGCAACATGTTTTCAGTATTATCAATGTATTTGGAACGCATCATTGGGGAAGTTGTGACTCAAGATGACCAATATTGCTGAGAGCCTGCCAAATGCCATTACAAAAAAATGGTGCAAACTTGAACTTTCTACAATGTGATGTAGAGAAGGTTTCAACGGTAGTCATCTGAACACTGTTTTTCCCCGATCAAGGCATTTCACTTCCCACCCAGAACGAAACCACCATTCAGACCACAATCCAGACCACCGTCCAAAACTTCTCTTCGTCAGATTGTACAAAGTTCAAGTTTTTCACCATTTTTTTGTAATGACATTTGGCAGGCTATCAGCAATTTCTTTCATCTTGATTCACAATTTTCCTAGTAATGCGTTCCAAATACATTGATAATATTGAAAACACTTCAAAATCATAATTCTTTAGAACATGCAAAAGTTCTTTTCCATGTTGGTTATTCACACTTTCCTGATGATCTTAGAGCTCTACTTTTGTACTTCAGCTGGATTTACCAGTAACAATCCTTGGTTTAAATGCTGTGCCAGACAATTTAATCTCTTTACCTTTATGAATGACTAACCATTCCCTTTTAGTACCAACCAATCAAACCTGCACAAGAGGACAAGGTCACTGGTTGTGCTTCTTCATATAAAACAATGACTCTGAGGACTTCAAGAGAGGCTACTTGGACTGGCATCGTGCAGTGTGGTCTTACTCTTTGGTGACCTTGATGTCCATGTAGTGGTTGCCATCATATCTCACAGTGACACCGAAGTCCAGCGTCACGGTGTAGTACTTCCCCGATTTAAACACGGACACACCAGGCGCAGGGTTCACAGGCACATTCACATTGGTCCCGTTGATCTGGTGAGCAAGCACACATATAATCAACTTTTACCCAACAATATCTGAACTTTTAGTAAACCAATAGTGGAAAATAGTATATTGTAAAAGCAGTAATTTGTTGTAGAAAAAATTTAAAAATCTACACTGCATTATGAAACATGTTTTATTAATCACAAAACAGGAACACAGAAATGGAAGAGCAATGAAGCTTAAGACGAGTGGTAGCCAACATAGAAGTTGCCTTCGCAAAAAAAGAATGAAGATCAGAAACAGGATCTACTGCAGGTGTCAAAGACACAGGCACATCTTTAGTGATGCCAACAAACACACAGTGGAGATGGACTTTCTAAGTCACTTTTTATGGACTTTCTAAGTCATTTTTATGCAAGTTTGAGTTTGTGTTTGCAGTATAAAATGACAAATTACTTGAATACGCCTTATTTATTTGGTTCACTATGTTATAGTATAGACCCTATTGGGTGGAAATTTTCATGTGTCTTGAACCAAATGCATCTGGAGAACCTTAAAAAAAAAAACAGCTACTCTTTAAGTTAGAGCCAGATCTTTTTGGAGGCTAGTACCCCCCATGGCCATTGACTTTGGAATCCTCAAATGGGCGGGTACAATTTACTTTCCAGATGAAACCAGCTGAAACACGGTTATAGACTTTACTGATGCATGTTAACAGGCTCTTTTACCTGTACAGTGCCTCCTTTTAGGATCGAGATCTTCATCCCGTATACATGAGTGTGGACAGCTTTGACGTAGGAGATGGAGGGATTGTTCCAGCGCTTTTCGTTGTCAGTGTGGACCTCATAGTATGGACCAGTTGAATTGCAGGGAGCAGACATCAGATAACTGCAGTTACCCATGAAGTTGTACTTGAGTTTGTCGAACGTGGTGTAGTGGGGGTCTCCGGAAGCAATGCAGGTGGAAGTATCTAGGAAAATGACAAATGTTGCACATATTACAGTTAAGCTAATGTGACGTCCTAGGCTACGTAGTATAATTTACATTTACATTAAAGCGTCAAGACAAATTTGAAGTCACTGTGGGAGAACCATAGGGCCAATGGAGGTTGATAGGACTATTATAGCAAAAGTGTGAATAAATTAAAAAAAAAAAAAAGTCTTTTCATTCAGCATTTCATTCTGTATAACCATTTGAAAACATAAAATAAAATCCCTTTTTAAAAAAAAAAAAAATCGAAATGAAACTAAGCTTATCATTGTAAAAGCGAAACCTTAAAGTGAGACTAAACACTAAATCAAACTACTCACAATGTGCTTCCTCCAAGGGTCACTGCAATTTAAAGTACTATGTGACATCACTCAGGACTGTCCTGATAACAGCCAAGTGTTTCAGATTACAAATTCCTGGCTGCAGAGGCGGAGTTTGAAGTGTCTGTGACTGTTCTTTATAAGACCCCGTCCCTCCTCCCCCCTCACGCCACTGTAAAATTGGCATGTGTCCTTTAATGTACCTTTAGGATAGCATCCTGCCACACCGTTGACCTCCCGACACTCTTCTGTTGGGTCACAGGAGTTGTCCACACATGTCAGTGTGTAGTTCCCAGCACAGCGGCAGAGCTTAGAGCAGCCATCGCCAAACACAATTTCACCGGGCTACGGTTGAAATGGACACCACAAAGAAATACTTAACATAATTATATGATTTAACATAACTATTTGATGAAAAATGTGTCATGTTGGACTAGCCTCAAAACCTCAAAAGCGGATGTAACAGCAGTGGTTCACAGTCTGCAGTACAATTGCTAATTAAGGCCACAAAACACAAATTTTAAAGGTGCAAGGTAAACCCCTGGGGTCTGCCGCCTATCCCGACATCCCTTCATTATGTCATGTTTCTATTTATACATGACGGTATGATGACATGACTCTATTTAGATGTGCCAGTTTCCCAACACTTTTTAGTATCACTATTCCAACACGTCATGTTCTTCGCAGGCCGCCTACATGACGAAATGAATGAAGCACGAAGGGCCCATGCAGCCTCTGTTTTAGATAAGATAGTTTCCTGAAGGCTGGCCTATGCCCCTTTTTATTATGCATGACTGTTTCCTACGACTATCAGTTAGGACATCTTTCCATTGTCTGATATCTTATGTGCCTGAAGTATCCTCTGATCAAATGCTTTTTGATTGCGCCAAGTATAATAGACTATCACATTATTCATGTCGGAAAAGCAGAATGTTTGAAAAATAGTAAAGCACTGCTACTCCGACAATGCAAAAAAACGTTGAAATGGTGTGACATTTGAAAAATAATGTTCATGCCGCTACTCTGACAATTACACGTCAATATCTAAATAGTGGCATGTCGAAATAGCAGCATGGAACCGTAACCTCTCTGGTGGAGTTATTGTTTTGCCTGGAATGTTCCATAGTATGACATTAAACTTTTTCATCTTGCATGTATTCAAGAACAGGTGATTTTATTTGGGAAGTGCAATGCATTGTTACCAACTTTGCTGCTTTTACTGCTTCTCTCTGTAGAAATAGATAAATATTGCCAATGTTGTGATGTGTTAAGTTGTGCTAGGGGTATGTTACAAAGCTTTACCGCTAGTGCTAAATTACTAGACGTCCCTGAACATGTTGTAGTTCCGTAGATAATTGAATCATGAGTGCACTTGCCGTAGCCTATTGTGTGTATGCAAATATAAAGAGGATTTTTTTGTACACTTAGAAGCTTGTTAGAATTAAGAAGCAAAACTTAAACTTAACTTAAAATTTAGAATGTCTAGATGACAACATAGAGTAACCACTACCTCATAGTAGTTGTTCTTATCGTCCAGGCATCCACATTGTTCCAGAAGCACGCACCGACGTCCCTTAAACACGTATCCAGGTTTACAGAAGCAGCCAGTGATGCAGGAGCCCGTGCAGTTTGTGGAGGGATCCTGACAGGTGGGGATACAAGCTGGACCACACTCGATGTACTCAGCATTAGGTGGGCAAGTGACTGTGGGCCAGAAGAAGAATCGAAATAAAACGTCATTTTAATTTCTAACAATGCTGACCAGTGTGGTTGATAGGGGTACTCACTTGGGGGTTTGGGTGTGGTTGGTTTAGGTGTGGTTGGTTTTGGTGTGGTTGGTTTTGGTGTAGGTGGTTTTGGTGTAGAAGGCCCAGGAGTAGGTTTTGGTGTAGGTGGTTTTGGTGTAGAAGGTCCTGGTGTAGGTGGTTTTGGTGTAGAAGGTCCTGTGTAGGTGGTTTTGGTGTAGAAGGTCCAGGAGTAGGTGGTTTTGGTGTAGAAGGTCCAGGAGTAGGTGGTTTAGGTGTAGAAGGTCCAGGAGTAGGTTTTGGTGTAGGTGGTTTTGGTGTAGAAGGTCCAGGAGTAGGATTTGGTGTAGGTGGTTTTGGTGTAGAAGGTCCTGGTGTAGGTGGTTTTGGTGTAGAAGGTCCTGGTGTAGGTGGTTTTGGTGTAGAAGGTCCTGGTGTAGGTGGTTTTGGTGTAGAAGGTCCTGGCGTAGGTGGTTTTGGTGTAGAAGGTCCTGGCGTAGGTGGTTTTGGTGTAGAAGGTCCTGGCGTAGGTGGTTTTGGTGTAGAAGGTCCTGGCGTAGGTGGTTTTGGTGTAGAAGGTCCTGGCGTAGGTGGTTTTGGTGTAGAAGGTCCTGGCGTAGGTGGTTTTGGTGTAGAAGGTCCTGGCGTAGGTGGTTTTGGTGTAGAAGGTGGGTAGGTGGTTTTGTGTAGAAGGTCCTGGCGTAGGTGGTTTTGGTGTAGAAGGTCCTGGCGTAGGTGGTTTTGGTGTAGAAGGTCCTGGCGTAGGTGGTTTTGGTGTAGAAGGTCCTGGCGTAGGTGGTTTTGGTGTAGAAGGTCCTGGGTAGGTGGTTTTGTGTAGAAGGTCCAGGAGTAGGTGGTTTTGGTGTAGAAGGTCCTGGGTGTAGGTGTTTTGGTGTAGAAGGTCCTGGTGTAGGTGGTTTTGGTGTAGAAGGTCCTGGAGTAGGTGGTTTTTGGTGTAGAAGGTCCTGGTGTAGGTGGTTTTGGTGTAGAAGGTCCTGGTGTAGGTGGTTTTGGTGTAGAAGGTCCAGGAGTAGGTGGTTTTGGTGTAGAAGGTCCAGGAGTAGGTGGTTTTGGTGTAGAAGGTCCTGGTGTAGGTGGTTTTGGTGTAGAAGGTCCTGGTGTAGGTGGTTTTGGCGTGCTGGGTGTTGGAGAAGGTGCTGTGAAGTAAAAAAAAAAAAGTAAAAATGATAATTTGCGTCAGACAGTTTCCATCATACAGAGTATTATTAACTAAGTAAAATTTTGGACTATTTCTTACGTTGGCAGCTCAAGACACATACGGCATCAATGGCAATATCGGTCTCAGGAGTTTCTCCATATGTGCCCACGATCACAAACTGAAACATGATTAGGAGTATGAAGAAGCAGGTAACCACGGAGACACATTATCTGATTTTTTTTGTTTTGTTTTGTTTGTTTTTACCTTTATAGGTGCAGAACCTACATACTGGACTTCTGCTGGTTTCCACCCCTGACCCCGGTTTCCTCTCAAAGTGAAGAGAGCAGGCCCAAGAACTCCAGCTGAAATGTCCAGTACCATTCATTATAAAGTTATACCATACATTATATAGTCATAGTTGGGCTAGTCTTCTACCTGTGGACATGGCGTGGACACTAATCTGCATTTGGGTGCTGGTGCCGTACAGATAGTAGAAGAAGGAGAGCTCCAGGCACCCAGTGGTGGGGGTCAGGACTGGGCTTTGTAACTGGGATTGAGCTCCAGGTATGGTCATCGCCAGAATCCATCAGCATATAGTGGCCAACTGGAGATAGGAAAGGTCAGATGTCAACCTACCATGTGAATGTTTTCTACAAATAAAATATACATAAAAAGGCAAGATACTACAGGCAACATTTTCTTTTTTTTAAATTTTGGTTTGCCAGTTTTCTCTTTTTACATTCATGTGTCATTTTAAAGTTTGTCAAAATGCAGAAACATGTTCTATTCCCACATGACTGCCAAAGGGCGGTGTAGAAAGCACTGACTGATTCCCTGCGAAGCCAATTGTAACTATTGTTTCTTACACTCTGAGACTTAACCCATCTAATGACCATTTCAATTTAATCAAAGACTAAATATGGTATCCAAAACATCATTATAACCCTAGAACCTGACATTGCATAAAAATTGCCAAAAGATTTTTACCTGGCTCTTCATATTTCAGTTCTGCAAAATATGATACTTACATTTAAGTTGTCCCTTATATTTTTTTTACCAGTCACCTGAAATGTCTTGCCTTAAAAGTACAGGAAGTATCTAAATCAGGGGTGTCAAACACATTTTGGTCCAGGGGCCGTATCCCAAAGGGGGCGGATCAGAAAACTCATGGCATATAAACCCCAAAAATAACAATGAGTTCAAATATCTGTGCAGAGAAACACAAATCTATTACAGAAATACTTTTTAATTGATGAACTCTTTCTTTCACAAAATATTATAATATTATGAACAACCTGAAACTTAATAAAAATGCAATTGTAAGTATGCAAATAGGAAGTAAATTTTTCTTGGAAAATCCTGCACCCAGCGTCCACTTTTGTTATTTTTGGTGGGAGGGGCCACTGGAGACGCTGCTATGCTAAGTGGCACAGAAAATTACCAATATTTTTATAGAAAATATAATTAAAATATTTTAGTAGAAAATCAGCCGAGGGCCAGAAGACAGTCTTGGCGGGCTGGATCCGGCCCCCGGGCGGTATGTTTGACACCCCTGATCTAAAATCTTACACCCAGGTTTAGAGTAGTCATCCTCAGGTCCAGTGTCTGGAGTTTCAGTTGGCCCAGTCCATTGTTCAAATCCAAATATGTCGACATGTGATGTTACGTGCCATCCACAAAGATTATCAAAAATGTCAAAATCACAACCGGCCAGGCACGCTGCAGAGAAAAACACATGTTAGAACAGAGCGCTGGGGCAATAAGGGGGGATTATCTTATCTCATGTTATCTGTGTACAATAATCCAGCTATAGAACGCTGACTCACAAGGACACGCTCCCTCTGAGATCACGATGTTGTCTAATGCAGAGTCGCAGGAATCACTAAAGCCTCTCTCAGCCTCGAAAACCACCTGGAACGGAGATAAAAAGACATGTTTATTAACCACTCAATCAACTTTTTAAACTCTCATTTTGTCAACAGGAAAGCCCCACTTAAATTCTTGAGGGAAGCGAACCCACAGTGCTGCGCTGGTATCAACCACTACACAATTTATGAACACAATACATTCATGCTTTTATTAGCGCGGGAACCCAAAGAACACACGGAGAACATGTAAACTCCACACAGAATCTCCGTGGAGACAAATAGGTTGTGGACCTTGAAGAAAAAAGTGGCTGTTTCCTGCTTCTCGATCTTGGAAGAAGGATCAAAACTTTAGACTCAACGAAATCCAGGCACTCAAAAAAGTAAACGTCACACGAGGAAAAGTGCAGTTGAAAAGCCTTTATTTAAACCAACCATGATTGGTCTTCATGAGGGCTTAGGTCAAAATCTGAAGCATGGGTGTGGCCTTTAAATACACACCAGCCAATGGTCAGGACAGATGATAAGTAGAGGTAAAGAAGGCAGGTACAAGACATGCAACAAATCAAACAAATCACAGTACTCATTCAGACCAGGGTTCACATACTCTTAATTTATGAATCCAGCTTCTCTTTGATTCAGTTTTTGAAGCCTCTCCACCTCTTACCAGTGCTTTCACGTGTTCAATATGTGAAGCAGAGGGTCAGTGCTATTATGATTTTCACAAAAATGTCGAGCCACTGGGTCAGAGTCCTGCACCATAGTTGCTTAATTAAACGGGCGGGTTTTAACATTCTGGAATTTTATGGGCGGGTAGTGATTACACATGGGCAGGTCAAGTGAATCAAATATATATTATACAAATATATAGACCACTGTTTCCCAAAGACTGGGTTGCAACGATCAGGTGGGTCGCAAGAGATTTTTTTGGGGGTCGCCTTGTCTCTATCTGTATGCAAGTCTGTAATATACAGTTCTGACACATGAGAGAGTGAGTGACTATTTTGTTCCAATATTGCTGGTTCAATTGAATGTTGAAAAGAAAATGAAATGTTCTGCATTTAAAGTCCAAATACATGACTTCTGTGACCTTTTATTGCTGCTTCAGTGACTGTTTTTCATAGTTTATAACTTGAGTGATACTAATTGTTCAGAGACACTCAATCCACAAGAAAGTATCCTCATGAATGTTCAGTAATGCTCAGTGTTGGGGAGTAACAGATTACATGTACCGGAGTTACGTAATCAGAGTACAAATTATGAGTAACTGTATTCAGTTACAGTTACTGTTTCAAAGAGAGGTAATTGGATTACTTTGTTGAAATAAACCAGGACTACTCCGGGACTAAAACCAGGTCTAAACTAGATCAAATCCAGGTCTAAACCAGGACTAAACCAGGTCTAAAACCAGGACTAAAACCAGGTCTAAAACCAGGTCTAAAACCAGTAATATTTTTTAATTTGGTTGAGTAAAGTCTGGGCTTTTTATTTTCTTTTAGCAAACAAAACATCTTATGTGAAGATTTCCTCGTCTTTGCTTCTCGACAGCAAATCAAGTAATCCAAAGTATTCAGATTACATTACTCACTTTAAGTAATTTAATGGATTATGTTACAAACTACATTTTGAGGTATGTAATATGTAATCTGTAGGGGAATACATTTAAAAAGTAACCTTCCCAACACTGGTAATGGTCAAATCCACCTTTATTTTGTGATTTATGAAAAATGTCTATTGAAGGTTTGTGACTTTTAAAATATGGCTCCCCAGAAAAAAAAAAAAAAAGTTTGGGAAACATTGTATTAGAGTGCATGTACAAATTGTAGTAATTGCGTTCAGTCGTCTGCAGGGGGCTACAATATTTCAACTAAAGCCTACGTCACTTATATGTGGCAATTTTCCCCGGCATTCATGGTTTGAGGAGCATGAGCCTGACAAACAAGAAAAAAGTTAAGTTGCCGAGTGGTAATTTATCATAGGCACAGATGGAATGTTAACGAGTCTGGGCGGGTGAGGATTTAACTTTGATATAATCACGAGTTAAAGGGCGGATGTGCTGCTGTACTGCGCAGGTGCAGACAGGTGCAGGACTCTGCATTGGGTAGCCCCGGTTTTTTACTCTGGTTGCATATTAGTGCTCAACTAAACAATCTCTCATGCGCCTTTTAATTTGGCCACTGTAGAAAAAAACTTTCTGGACAAAGACAAGAAAGACGATATATAACATGAGCAGTATTACAAATAAGCTGTGGGCCTTCTCCAGAAACGTTACACAGCATAATATTAGAAATTTACAAAGAGTCTATGGGAAAAATGAATGGGAAATCGACAGAGGTCATAAAAAAGACTAGTACTCTCATTGTATGTATGAATAAAGACAAATGAGAAAAACAAGTTTACACTTACCTTGACACTCCCACTGCCGGGTGAGGCCACAGTGATCGCACCCTTGAGCCAGGAGGGACTCTGGAAGCCCGTCTTCTTCCACACCTCTGTCTCACTGCTGCCCTGTTTCACCAAAACTCTGAGAGCATTCTCGCTGTCACTGCCGTACATGTAGTACCGGAACTGGATACAGTACTGGGGAGCCGTCGGCGACAGGTCGGGGCTCAGGACTCGCGCTTTCCCTTTGTTTGGCACGTTGTCACATTCATGGTAGATGTAGTACCCCTCTACAAGCAAGGAGATTGATTTTCATTGATTTCATTTGCTGACAATTTTAGTGCAAACAAGGTACATTTGCAGATTTCAGGTCAAAACTAAACTAAACTAGTGAAAGAGGCACGCGGAACCATTTTGTAAAATGTTGGGCAAACTACCGCAGGTAAATTTGCAGATTTCAGGTCAAAACGCCTAAATCTAACTTTTATCTAACTCCTGCTTCCAGTGGCCTCTGAAATTTCCAGTAGTTGGTGACATCACAAAAGACTGTCACATTCATGGTGGATGTAGTACCCCACTATAAGTAAGAAGTTTCATAAAATTTTCTCTTAATTTTCAAAACTAGATAAGTCGTGAAAGAGGTGTGCAGAACCATTTTGGAAACACTGGACAAATCAAAGTAAAATATGATGTTTTAATAGCATTATCTACTGGCTACTTTTGTGCAAACTACTGTAGGTACATGAGAAGACTTCAGGTTAAAATGCCTAAATCTAAGTCTGCCCTCCAGTACACTCTGCAATTTCCAGTAGTTGGTGACATCACAAAAGACTGTCACATTCATGGTAGATGTAGTATCCCCCTATAAGCAAGAAGATTATTCACTTTTCTCCTCATTTTCAAAAAGAGATAAGTCGTGAAAATGGCATGCAGAACCATTTTGGAACTGTTGGGCAAATCAAAGTGGAATATGGTGTTTGAATAGCTTTATCTACTGTTCTTGGTTATTTTGGCAAATTTAGTGCAAACTACCATAGACAAATTTGAAGATTTCAGGTCAAAAAGCCTAAATCTAAGTTTCTTCTGCTTCCAGTGGCCTCTGCAATTTCCAGAAGTTAGTGACATCACAAAAGACTGTCACATTCAGAACACAAACCAATATACATTGATGTTCATACACACACAAACAACACACACACACACACACACACTGACCATGTACATGTTAATATTTATACCTATTGGTTTAAAAATACTTTTCATACAATTTAGTGTTATAGTTAATCTGTAAATTCCATGAGGTAAAATATGACTTACTGTATTTCTCTATAATTCTGGTCTTATACATATTTTTAAATGTGTAAATAGTTTAAGAGCCTTTTAATGTTTCATCCAGACTGTTCCGCAGATTAACACCTCAGTCATGTTAGAATCATGTTCCTCAAAAACAGACCTGGAGTTGTGTTTTTTAATTCATTCACTCATTTTTGAGTAATCTGGATTAGTCTGTTTACATTTCCAAAGCTCAAAATGCTCTGTTCCAACTTGTGATGTCATGAAGTGGTAGTTTTCACATTAATTGATACCTTTCGTTCAGTAAAGACTGGCAATTCCAGAGCTGAAATTATCCATATGACTCTAGAGAAGGTGTATGGAGTTTAAAAACACAGTGGATCACTTTCTGTATTACCACATGACATGACAGAGTGTTTTATGTTTGAGAAAATAAAGCCTAAATCTTCAGAGTTTGTGAGTTTAACATGTGTGAATGAAACAAAAACACAACTCCAGCTCTGTTTGTGATGATAAAACTAAATGAAAACAGAGATAAGATATACTGTATGTTCTGTGTGCAGGTTCAGGCTCTGCTCTCCAAAGCCTCTTGTGTGATACGGGTACTCACTTCCGTCTGGGTAGTCCCCGCTGGGCCCTGTCCCGGGGGTGGGGGTCTCTCCTTTGTGTCGAATCCAGGTTCCCTCATCGGTGGTGTCCTGGGTGAACTGACAGAAGGGGGTGCTGTCCTGGTTAAAGTCACAGGAGGTCAGCTCTGCTCCTGAACAGACGATCAAAAACCAACTCAGGTTAGGACATTTTATATTAGCCTATCTGAAGAGTTTGAAATTTGATTTAAGTCTTGCACAACTGGCTTCCATTTTAATAGATTTGGGTTTGTCATTTTATAGCAAACATAAGACAATTCAAAATAAAATGGAAAAAACAATGATTAACAAGTGAATATAGCATAACGGCCATAATGTTTGATAAGGTTACAGGGAGGAGGAAACTTAAGTTTATGAAGTAACCACTTTATGGAGTAACCATAAAGCACAACTCAGACAAAAACAATTACATAACCTATTTTCTTTTCAAATCAAAATTCTTTTAAAAACATTCAAGAAAATTTGAGCAGCAAGTGAAATCTCTTTTACAGTATCGTGACAGCAAACAAATGGTAAATGGTTTATAAAGCTAAACTGTTTTATAACTGGCACTTAAGGTTATTATTAGGTTATTAGAGTTGCACAGATACTGTTTTTGATACTATAGCCAGTGGCAGAGTCAGTGATTTGGAGGCCCTGAGCGATCTTGACTTTGGGGCCCTCACTATAAAGCACCGTTTTTCAGTTTTGTTTTCTTTCTTTTTTTTATATTTATTGTCTGTTTTGCTCCATTGTTCTTGAAACCTGCACATCTTTATTTATTTTGAATTATGGTGGATTGGAAACTTATTAGTTAGGAAGCCTATTAGATAACCAGAACTGAAAGAAGTTTTATTTTTTTGCTAGTACAATTACTTTTTTGTTTACATCCATTACACATGATTATAATTTTTTTTCTTATGATTATTGTTGCACTCTTATTTAATGTCATGTATTGAGACAAAATCAAATTGCTCTGAAGCCTCGGCCATTAGTCACACTGAGTGCGTATACATGCACATCAATAACCCGGTTATGATCGGGTTTTTTGAGTATCCCGGTTTCTTGATGGTGCATGTATACGCAGTAACCCGGTTTCAGTAACCCGGTTATGGCAGTATCCCGGTTATTAGAAACCGGGTTACTGTAGCTGGTTTATTCCGATAGTAACCGGGATACTTGTGGCATGTATACGCAGTACCCCGGTTACTGCAACATAAAGTTGAGTGCGCATGCGTCCAAAAGACACTTTCCAGCCTTTCACCACAACAGTAGTCACATAAATAAATTGACCAACATAAATAAAGTGACCAAACGAGTGAAATGACTGTAAAATAAAGAGCTGCGCTAAACCTGCACACGTACAATCTGCACTCGTACTACCTGCACTCGTGTGACGCTGAAAAGCTAAAACATGAACTATCTCCTATACTGTATACGCACGGAACACACTTACCATCATTAGCACCTCTTCTGTCACAGAAATAACACACATAATCCACAGAGTCGTGTCATTTAGTCCCAAAGAAACTGATCGCATCAGCGGCGCAAGGAGCAAGTTGTTTTTATCGCCGCTAACAGTTTATGCTAATTAGCCTACGGTCTTAAGTTTCGTTTCTGTAAAACGTAAACAAATGTGATCACAGCTGAATTATATGATCAAACTGGCTGATGTAGCTCTATAGTCTTTATGGTTTATATGTTGTAAAGTTGAGTTTATTTATGCAGAAGATTTTAATGAAGAATCTGCGCAGTGGATTGTGGGAGATCTCGTAACTCCTTAGCATCTTATGCTAAAGGAGCTCACGGTTTGTGTTTTTCCTGGTTTATGAAATTGATTTAAGTTCATTTTTGCGCCTGCGCATTTGTAAGATTATGTCAAGAAACCGGGATACTCCATTTGATCATGTATACGCGAATATGAGTATCCCGGTTTCTCAGTGCGCATGTAATACACAGTAACCCGAATACTGACATAACCGGGGTATGGCTAATAACCGGGTTATTGATGTGCATGTATACGCACTCACTGATGGCAGTTGGATGGGGCCCTAGGCAGTCACTTACTTTTGCCTAATGGTAGTGCCACCTGTGACTATACTCCAACTATCTGCTGATACTCGATACCGACTGTCATTTGGTCAGAGACGGAAAACTGTATTTAATTAATAAAAGTGTTTTGTATCTGTTATTTATCTCAAGTAACATTCTATGAATAAAAGTTCAAACATTATAAGACTTTCAAGGCCAACTCCACCCAGTAATTAGTCTAATTACATCCATTTATCTGTCCAACCACAATATCGGCAGACATATGGAAGCTAATATCCAATCGAGCAAGTATTTCATTATCGGTGCTGATATCCAGTATCGAACCGGTGCATCACTACACTGCAAAAAACAAAATCTAACCAGTTTAAGATGACTTAAATTAAAAAAGTTTGATCATAATTTGAGCAAATTTCACTTGACAAATACAATTTTCTGCCAGTGGAACAAGACTTTTTGTACTTAAAATAT
The DNA here is from genome assembly GCF_026225935.1 of Boleophthalmus pectinirostris. Classification (NCBI taxonomy): domain Eukaryota; kingdom Metazoa; phylum Chordata; class Actinopteri; order Gobiiformes; family Gobiidae; genus Boleophthalmus; species Boleophthalmus pectinirostris. The sequence goes on along the minus strand of NW_026571153.1, from coordinate 29,041,182 downwards.
GAAAATACATCTTACTACACTTTAAAGAAGAAAAACAACTCTTTGTAACACACTTGTTCCATTGTTAGACAGCTGCACTTGTCAAGTTGAATCGACTCAAATAAAGTCAAATGTTCATAATTTAATTCATTGTAATTTAACTAGATTTTTTTTTTCCAGTGTTGTTATGGTATACTTTTTAAAATCTCCTGAGAGGGAAATTCATTCTCTACATTTGACCCATTTATTATCCAGCGCCACTGGGACAACCTTTGCTGTGATGCATGTTTTGGGTTGATGGGGAAAACTGTAGTGCCCAGAGGAACACAGACACTCAGACACAGAGAGAACATGCAAACTCACACAGAAAGGCCAACACTGGGAAAAAAAAAACAATATCTAGGTAAGTTAAAATGAAGTTAAAATGACTTAAATTAAGAACATTTGACTTCATTTGAGTCGATTCAACTCGATGAGTAAAATGATCGACCAATGGAATAAGTCTGTTTCTCTTAACTCAAGCAACATTTGATTTAGTTTCTTATTTTAAGTGCAAAAAGTTGTTGTTTTTCTTATTTTACATGCAGCAAGATGTATTTTCATATTTTAAGTACAGAAAGTCTTATTCTACTGGCAGATCATTTTATTTGTCAAGTGAAATGTACTCAAATCATGATCAAACTTTCTTAATTCAAGTCATCTTAACTTGGCTGGATTTAGTTTTTTGCAGTGAAGGAGTCATATTCTTGATATTAGTATCTGAGGTGAGTAAGGTGTATCAGATCACCTCTAACTACTGTTGAAGTGTAGTATCACCCCAGTGCCGCTGATAAGACGCTGATACGAGGCTGATATGAACCTAATAAGACATTATGATAATCTACGTTATATAAATAATGGGTGTTTACTGAAAATCCATATCCACACGTGCTGAATGACTCTGAGTTAATAATTTATGTTTATGTTTATGGTGTATAGGTGTACAGCTCGAGCCGCTAAAGTCCACTCAATCAGATCAGCACATCCTTTATCACTATAAACAAAAACCCACTCAAACATAACACTTTCTGTTCAATGGAAAACACAGCCTACCTCCATCTGCAAGTGTGTCCTGGAGGCTGGAAAAGAAAAGGACACAAAAGTTAGCCAGGGATATGTGGTTTGGAACAGAAAAAATACAAAATAAATAAATGAAAATATTTTTTAAAATATATAAAATACAAAAAAACCATGATAATTTATATATAATGAAATCAAAAAAAAAAAAAAAAAAAGACACTTGATACTGACACTTGATACTTGATACACTTTTTCAGTATTCAAAAAGTATATTGATTTTGTTATATTGACTTGTTACAAATCAAAAAACTTTAAGAGTTACACAAAAGCACAAGTGAACACAATAATAATAATAATAATAATAATAATGTAAAATTATATATTATGACAAATCATAAATAAAATGACAAAAAAAATCAGACTCACCCATGCCCTTGTGTTGTACAGGTGCTCAGAACAAACACCACACTTAAAATTCGCAATAATCCATCCATCACGGCCAGCGCTGGTCGTGCTAGCATGAGAGGACCAAGGTTCAGACCCAGGGCCCTTATAAAGGCGACAGTGGGCGGGGTGGAGAAAGGGTGGATGAAAACCTGAAGGTTATGCTGAGGTGTCTATGGAAATTAAATTTCCACAGACACGACAGTTTGACTTTGACTTGGTTTCTGTACTATTTGATGTCATCGTTTATGTAGATTTTCAGCACATTTTGTAACATTTTGTAATTTATTTTTATTATTCTAAATGTATCACGTCTTATGGTATATCCGTGGCAAATAGCAGTCACGCTTACTGTTATTAATTTTTATAACTTGATAAAATATGACTGAGTAATTTACTGATAATTGAGCCTCATGATGGTTATATACAAAGGTAAATGAATCATCAGACAAATGTGAAAAATTAGGAAGGCAATTGCAAGAATATTGACTTTAATGCCTTCACTTTCCAGGCTCTCTCCAGCTCCTCCTTGAGCCCCTGGTATTTCTCTAGATTCTCGTGTTCCTTTTTCCTGATATTACCATCGCTTGGTATTGTGATGTTTCATCTGCTTGGATGTTTCATCCTGGACAGTGGTTCCCACACTCACTAGTCCTCGGCCTCCTTCCTTCCGGCTTGTGTACAGTCTCAAGGTGCTGGATTTGAGATGGAACTCTCCATGCAGGTCAGGAGCTTTCGTGTCTTAACATCTGTGGTCTGTAACTCCTCCTTTGGCCAGTGCATGAGTCCTGCTGGGATCTGATCACTGGCAGGTCGGAGCTGTTGATTGTCTGCACCTTGTTCTTCCATTGAGCTGCTTCTTAGGACTTGTCTCACTCTTTGCAGGTATTTGGCCGTAGCCGCTTTCCTTTCCATGGTTGCCATTTGCTTGTGGGATACCAAGGTACTTGTAACTGTCTACATCTGCTATTGTTCCCTCTGGGAGTGAGACCACCTCTGTGTGGACTACCTTCCCTCTCTTTGTCGCCATCCTGCTACATATACCATGCTATATATGTGTGTGTGTTTATATATATCAATGTTTATATATATCTATCTCCATTTTATCACTCATCAAGTGTCAGACCTCGACACCGAGACAAGACGAGTCCAAACGCCTTCAAGTCCGAGATGAGTCCAAGACTGCAAAAAAAAATGTCTCGAGAACAAGACCGGTCTCGAGTACTACAACACTAACTTTACCTGTCTCCATGGAGATGAGCCCGTGATAACCACCAAGACCAGTGAGAGGTCAGGAGAGAAGCAGGTGGCAGAACTTCCACTTCTTTAAATGTTCTTTAAATGAATATATTATGTCATCTTCCATTTCAATTTTAATAATCTTTCAAAAAAAAAAAAAAAACATTTATTACAAAAGCATGTTTATTCATTGCATTAAAAACACACACGCAAATATTATACTTACTTATCTTATTATCTTATCTGGTGAGTACAGTTTTAACTTCATATTTTCATGGTTCCAAAAAGTTACATACTGTTGCTTTAAAGGGCCCATATGACACTATTTTCTGAACTGTTCTAACGTTGTTCCTTCATCACAAACAGACCTGGACTTGTGTTTTGTTTCATTCTCACATGTTTAACACACAAACCTGCACATTTAAGCTTTAGAAGTTCTTCTGTCAAACAGAAACACTCTGTTCCACCTTGTGATGTCATGTGGTGATACAGAAAGTGCTCCACTGTGCTTTCAAACTCCATACACCTTCACTAGAATCATCTGGATGATTTCAACTCTGGATTTACCAATCCAGGGTTCCCACTCTTTTTCACTGACAAAATTTCAAAACTTTTCCATGACTTTTTCATGACCTAAAGTGACTTTACAGCACCTACATGTGTAGAACTGATCAGACTTTTAGGGCTAAATATGAAATGTGAACTCTGTCCACTCACCTTTTGGTTTGGGATTGTAGTTTTTTGAACATTCAAAATCCTGTCAGTGCATTTATTGTTGTTTCTTTTAAACAAAAGACGCAGACGTTCGGAAATAATAATAACCTCATGAGAACTAGGGCTGGGTGTCATTAAGAAGTTGCTGATACGATACACACCTCGATACATAGGCCACGATATGATATGTTTTTCGATACAGTGCACTTTCGATTCAATACAATTCGATACGATATATTTCAAATTGATTCAATATGGTTCTGTGAAAAATAAAGGTTAACTCATGGCTGTGATACTAAAAATCGACTAAGTCCACTAAGTTTGTGCAGAGTAAATATGAAAAACATCCATTTTACTCATAACAGTGAAAATGTCAACACAACTGTAGCTCTTACACAAAATAATTTTGTAAAATATACCTAAAAATTCTCTTGGTGGTAAATCGATACAGCAGCCCACGGTATCGATACTGTATCATCACATTAAACAATATGATATATCAATATTTCAATATTTTACACACCCCTAATGAGAACTTAACAGAATGCTGTATTTGCGTGAAAGAGACACTACAATTTCAAACTTTTCCAGGCCTGGAAAATGACATTTTCAAAAGGTAAAAGAAGCTGTTCTCTTGAAAACTACAGCTTCATGGCATCACGAGGTGGAACAGAGCATTTGGAGCTTAGATGTAGATCAGTGGTCATAATAGCCTCATGTAAACCAGAGGTCTACTTCTAAATACTCAAAGAGCCAGTGCCTCCCACAGAAAAGAAAACACCTGGAGCCACAAAACCCTTTTGACTCTAAAATGAGGAGAATGCTGAAGATCATTGTTTTATATAAAAGACTAAAGTGTGTTGCATTTATGAAATCAGTGAAATACTACAGAGAACACAGAATTTTATTTCTCATGTAACAAAAACATTTTGAACCCTGAAAAAAGACACTTGATGCTTATTTCAAATGAAATACTCAATGTCTATTTGACTTCTCATCGTAAGAAATAAAAATCCAAACTTAAATGATCCACCCGCAGCGACCCAAGAACACCGTCTGCTTCTGTGTTTCATTATCATTTTATCACATGTAGACCAGTCTCCTCGGCCCTGACGTAAATGTTCTGTTTTCTTCAGAAACTTTCCTTGGTTGTTGGATTTATTCATCATTTACCTACCAGGGGTTGAAAAGCCCAATAAATCATACTGCTGGTGTAGGTGTCGGGCTGTCAGATCTGTGCACATCGGCGACTGTGACGCATAGTTTGAGTGACAAAAATATTATAAACATTTTATTTGAATGTTACAAGATTACCATTAGTCAGAAATTTTAAATTACGTTTAAAAACGAACAAACTAAAATAAAAATCCTTTATAATTAAATACTAATTATTTATTTCTCAAAGCCGCAGAGAGCCATAACAGAAGGATGAAAGAGCCACATGTGGCTCTGGAGCCGCTGGTTGCCGACCCCTGACCCCTGTAGACAGAATAAACATAAAGGGTTCATCAAACATATGAATGAAACAAAACACAACTCCAGGTTTGTTTTTGAGGAGATAACAGAATTAGACCATGACTTAAAGCTCATAAGGATAAGTTTTGTGTTCACTAACAAAACCAGTATTTGCTCAACTTGTACTTCCCAAGAGTACTTCCCGAGTACACAGACAGTAATATATGGCTGAATACAGTAGAGAGGTGATGTTGCAAACCAGTGAATGTATAACTGATGATATGAGCTGGGCGTGTTTGGGTGGGCCCAGGTCGACGGTGATTTTTGACCCCTCTCAACTCCCAAGTTGGGCGTCGACGCGCACGAATACGAGCTGTTCCACGCCAGTATCGCAATAAAACTGGTACTTTGATCGAGCCCACGCCTCCTGACAAAGTTTAATGTGAGAAAAGCCCTGTACTCGTAACTGTAGTTGGGGCAATCACGGCTGTTAAAGATTCCGTGATAAAAAAAAGTTTGATGTTATTGCAATTTTGTAAGGTGTGTACGAGAATGTGCGGTATTGAGGAGTGTCAATACAAAAGCTAGAGTGGACGTTGCCATGGTAACGTGCAGCGGCAGGTCGGGGTATAAAGACAGTTTGGCTACTCATTTCACTAAAACACAAGATCATTAAGATCATTAAGATGATAAGATGATTAAGATAAAGATCATTATATCATAAAAATCTTATCATATTCATCACACTAGGGAATTCTACAACTGTTACCTAGCAACCGTGTACACTGGGCCAAAACTCCTCTATTGTACACAGAAACTTGACAAATAAAAATCCAAAAAAACACCTTTATTTTTGTTGAAATTATGTTTAAAGTTTCAGAAAAATGTGTTTCTTGTGTAAATTGTGCCGAACATTTGGACAGAATTCTCATCATGTGTAATTTTCAACATATTTTTCAGCTTTTCTTCACAAACTGCTTCTTGATTTGTGTAAAACTATAATTTATATTTACAACAGGCATTATCACAGCAAATTAAAGCAAAATTAAAGAATCATAAAAGCTGCCATGCAACCTTCAAGGTCAAGGTCAAGTTGTGCAGAGGAAGAGGATGTTTAAACTGAAAATTCTAATTGTTAAAGGAAACTCAGTTGTTTTGTTGGGTAAAGGTGAGTGAAGAACTGTTACTTAAACTGCACAAATCTCTCTGTCTGCGCAATTATCGACATCATAAAATTAGTTTTTTAAATTTTAATTCTAGAATCAGTCTGAGTGAACAAGTTCCTTCTGTTTTATTCATGACCATAACATTAGTTTGTCCACTTTGTCACTTAAGGCCAATTTACGGTCCAGCGTCAAATCGTCTGCATCATGACACAGAGCTTCTGCGTCGACTCACGTGCATCTCCGAAATTTTCTAACTACGTGTCAAAACGATGCAGACAGCAGGGGAAGCGACGCACGACGATAAGGGCTGTGATTGGTCATCTCTACCACCACTCCACATACATTTCCTGTACTCGGCTTTCCTTTCTTTCAATATATGTTGAGAAATAATGGGTTTGATGCAGCTTTGTGCATATTTGTTTACGTTTTACAGAAACGAAACTTAAAACCGCATGGCTAATTTGCGCTCAAAAAACAGCTCGCTCCTTGTTCCCTGACGTGGTAGATCGGACTTAAAAAGGACACGACTCAGTGGAATATGAGTGTTCTTTCTGTGACAGAGGGGTGTTCTGCTGATGGTGAGTCTGTTCTGTGCTTCTATCGCGTTGGAGATGGTTCGTGTGAAACTTTTCAGAGATTATACGTCTGCAGGTCACACGCATAGACTGTATTTATGAATGGACATATATCCTAGCCCCCTAGCCTTTTGGTGGTGAATTACTTTGCGGTGCACAGACCTCGACGCAGATCCATAAATCAAAAACGACGGCGACAAGGCGACTGCAGAACTATACTTCACCTTTAATGTGTCGTCGTTGTTCTCCTTTAAGTTTTCGTCTTTCTTCCCTTGATAGTTGTGGATAAATTCTTGATGGTAGAATGTTTATTTTTTTGTGGATCCTTTGTTGGATGAAGATTTGGTGTTGGGGCAGATTTATGAAGCTGCTGAAGAATACAACACACATTCACACACGCATTTTGCCACAAAAAAAACATTAACCGAAAGTAACGTTTACCTACATTATGGCATTTCCAGACATTTTTAGATTTATTTAGGTTATTTTACTTTCTATTTACCTAATTAACAAGTAAATTAATTAATTAGTTAATTATAAAATAAAATATCCTAAATATAATCAAATCTAAGAAGAAAAAGGGAAAGATATGGAACCCTTTACTTCATGTTTTTCATTTTATTATATTATTACTTAAACGTTTTAATTTTTCTTTTTGTCTTCCTTCTCACTTATTTAATTTTTTTATGTATATATTATTATTATTATTATTATTATTATTATTATTATAAATTAATTGTCTTGTCTGTTGTTGTATTAAACCAAAAATTTAACCTGTCATGCCACTGACAACGGAGCACTTCCTGTATTACCACGTGACATCACAAAGTGGAACTGAGTGTTGCAGGTTGCAGAAATGTGCAGGTTTGCATATGAAACATGTGAATGAAACAAAACCCAACTCCAGGTCTGTTTGTGCTGAAATTTTACAAAAAATTTCCAAAAACTTTCAACAATTTTTTCACAGTTTGGCAGTTTTTTAGGTTTCAAATTGTACTTACTGGTTGGAAATCATGACCTTAGCAAACCAGGTTGAACTTTAAGCCACTGATCTTGTAACGTACACAGAGATTAATATTTGATGAATAAACATTTCAGAAATGGAATGGATGGGCGGAATTCTCCCTCATATTTTGTCATCAGTGTTTTAGAACTCTCTACTTTCTGACATTTTCAACATATTTTTGTTTTACTTTTCTTCACAAATTGATTCTTGATTTGTGTAAAACTATCACTTGTATTTATCCCAACTTAATATCTTTATCTGAATAACTTCATCCCAATTTAAATAAAGTTAAAATGAGAGAATCGTCAAAACCTCACGTGCACTTTAGTGGGAGGAATGCATTTTTTCAACTCCTGTAGGAAACCCCATAGATTTTGTTGGCTAAAGGTGGGCGGAAAACAGTTACTCAAACAACTCAAGTACTACTGAGTAACTGGATGTTAGTATTGATATTTAAAGCTACGTTATGTAACTGTTCAGTAATATTCAGGTATGGTTTGTTTAGTTTTTTTGCACTGAAACACTGAAAAAATTTGTCTTAAAACTGAGTGTTTCAATGTTTCAATCCGTGTTTTTAACTTTCGATTTCTGTGGATTCGTGCAGGTGCTGCCTCCAGAAAGTTCCATACTGCAGCTTTAAGTATAGTCCGATGTGGATGTTTTATTGCCTGACCAGTCAGCCCCTCCCACTTTCTGTTCAAGTGCAGAAGAGTCTGGAAACAGATCATAAAGTGTGTCAAAGGTCTGAGTGGCACACGTCCTAACTTGTTGGATTTTATTTCCTCAATTTCATTCCAACATTTTATTAACAGCCCTCAGTAAATATAATGGCGCCTAAAGTTATTATCTCAACTGATTTATCATAAGTGTTACAAAATTACCTCCTGGCTGGAAATCATAACATCAAACTAGGGACTTATATAACTGTTACCTAGCAACCATGTACCGTATTTTCCAGACTATTAGACGCACTCTTAAGCCTCCAACCCCATCAAAAAATGACTGTGTGCCCACAATCCAGAACGCCAGGGTGTCCCAGCACGACTTCAGTAAACTACAAACAGTGTTGGGGAGTAACAGATTACATGTACTGAAGTTACATAATCAAAGTACAAATTATGAGTAACTGTATTCAGTTACAGTTACTGTTTCATTGAGTGGTAATTGGATTACAGTTACTTTATTGAAATAAATGGATTACACGGCGGTATTTTCCTGTTTTCACTTTTTTTTTTTTTTTCTCAGTAATTCCACTCATTGCCAGAAACTAAACCAGGTCTAAACTAGATCTAAACCAGGTCTAAACCAGGACTAAAGCAGGACTAAAGCAGGATTTAACAGGACTAAACCATGCTGCGCAGACGTGTTTCCTCCTCTTCTATCAATAATATTTTAACTTTGGTTAAGTAAAGTCTGGGCTTTTTATTTTCTTTTATCAGACAAAACATCTTATGTTACGATTTCCTGGTCTTTGCTTCTCTACAGCAAATCAAGTAATCCAAAGTATTCAGATTACGTTACTCACTTAAAATAATTTAATGGATTATGTTACAAATTACATTTTGGGGTATGTAATCTGTAATCTGTAGGGGAATACATTTTAAAAGTAACCTTCCCAACACTGACTATAAAGCCGCACCACCCGCAGTGAACGCAAACACACACGGAGCAGACAGCGACCGCGCAGCGAAACACACCCACAGACACACTCATCACTCCACGCCGACGAGGAATGGAACGGAGTGACGAACCGAAAAAGCGAGCGCAATGTGCCACTTCTAGACACAACTGAGTCAGTACGAACACGCCGACAATCCGTTGGTCCCAGACAGCACCCTCCCTACACGCCACAACTGAACAAAGCCCAGAGTCACCGTGAACGTCACAAACAAACAAAACCACTCACCCATCACACTGTTGTGTTTCATTTAATGTGCCTTATAGTCTGGAGAGGTTTATATGTGAAAAAAGTTTGAAAGGTTGTCTGGGGTGAAGGAAGTCTGGTAGTCCCTGCTTTGACTGCTGCCCCCGTGACCCGGCCCCGGATAAGCAGAAGAAAATGGATGGATGGAAGTTTGAAAATAGACCATTTAATGACAGTGCACTTTATAATCCAGAGCGCCCTATAGTGCAGAAAATATGGTACACTGGGCCAAAACTCCTCTAATTTACACAGGAATTAATATTTAAAAAATAAAATAAAACACCTTTATTTTGTTGAAATCATGTTTAAAGTACCAGAAAAATGTGTTTCTTGTGTAAACTGTGCTTTACACAACTTCTGGACAAAATTATCCCAGTGTGATGTCACCAGTGTGGGACTCTCTAACACAGAATTCTAGACTTCCTGTCATTTTCAACATTGTGGGTGTTTCTCAATTCCCAGGATCTTTGCTCCAAAAACCACTTTGTAGCACTCCTCTGAGGAGAGCGACGGCACCGTGTCACGTGACCAAATCAAACACCATAAAACTCAAGAGTTTTAATCAATCATCAATATTTCTACAAATATCAAGTGTTCTGATGTTTTCATGTGTCACGGGCATTAAGACATGAAAATCTGTGGCCAATCAATCATGTCAAAGCCTGATCCATCAGATCTCTGAAGTTCAGCAGGACTGGGCCTGGTGGGAAACCTGGGAAAATCAGGAGCCACAGAGGAGCGCCAGTGGGAACAAACTGTCACACTTCACCCACACTGCCTAGTATGAAAGTGGTGTGTGTGTGAGTGTTGGTGGTGGTTGGAGGGGCCGATGGCGCAGATTGGCAGCCTCACTTCTGTCAGTCTGACCAGGGCAGCTGTAGCTACAATAGTAGTTTACCACCACTGGGTATGGAGTGACTGAATAATGATCTGTAAAGCGTCTTTGAGTGTCCAGAAAAGCACTATATAAAACTGATGCATTAATATTATTCAATAATAATAAAAGCTGAGTGAATCATGTGTTATTGAGTTATTTAGGTTAATTAGTCTACAGAAATAAATACACAGGCTGAAACATTTTCAGATTATAGACTATTTGTTTTCCTAATCTCCTTGAAGAGACTTTGCTGCATTTGTCCTGATTTGAATTCACTGATCTGAGAATAGTGTGATCTGCAGTAATGTGGCTAAAATAACAAAATATTTACTTCTTTTGATAGTAGAATGAGTTTTATTTGATTCAGATGCATTTTACTACTTAAATAAAGTTTGTTTAAAAATGAAATTGCAGTGCATTGTGGGCAATTTGCAGCGCTCCGAGGCAGCCAAAGATCCACCCGGGCATCCTGGGTAAAAGAGCCAAACGGGAAAGTGGAGCGTGGAGGGTGTGAGGACTTTGGGGGAATTGGAACACCACTCGGCGGAGCTCTGATCACGTGAATCTGTGTGAAATGTTCAGAAGCCGAGGATACTGGGAACTGGGAAACACCCTGTGATTTACCAAAATGTGGCCCAATTACAGTATTTATCTGACTACACTATGGCTACTTGTTTATTATTTGAATGGCTTAAGTTATGAGCATTTGCTGTAAATAATTCTTAATTGTTTTATTTGGCATTTAAAAGTTCCCCAGATGCAAATGATTTAAATAAGCAATAAACAACAATAAACAATAAAACAATGATTAAATGAAAAAATTCAAATTAACAGAACAAAAAGAGCCAGAGCTTTCAGGGACACATCCATCCACAGACTCATCTCAGTCCAATTAAAATACAGTTGTGCCCATGAGCAAAACACTACTGTAAACTACAGCCATCTGAACATAGCTTTAAGGCGCTGCACCCGATTTTTACGGTCTTCAAAACAGAACCTTCATTCAGAGCATCCTCATTATTCACCGTAATGAGTTTATAAGCGCCTCTCACAACTCTCAGAGGCTAGAGCTCAGTCATGCCAACAACAACTAGCATGCTAACAATGTACTTACAGCTCTTCAAAGGACAAAACACTTTGAAATTGGATCCAAACTGGACACAGCTGTGCTTATACAATATATATAAGTACTGGGCTAACTAGTTTTTCTTAAATACACAGAAAAAATAAGGTACAACGCCTTTAGCAATTTGCAGTAACACTTGTCTACAGTAGTATCACGTGTCTACATCTCCAACTCAAGTACGACTGAGCGCCCCACAATCCAGAGCGAATCTAGATATACAATCACTCACACTAAAGCAGCAATGTGCTTCTAACTGAACAACATCAGCACGACAACTTCACAGCAACTACACAACTGAACAAACAAAGCCCTGTTGTGTAAAGCCCGGTGCGGTTTATTTGTGAAAAAAGTTCGAAAATAGACCATTTATAATGACAGTGCTAATCCAGAGCGCCTAATAGTGCAGAAAATACAGTAACTGGATGTCAGTATTGATATTTAAAGCTACAGTATGTAACTTTTCATTAATATTCAAGCATGTTTTATTTGTCATTTTGTCTTAAACTGTGAGCAAACACCTAACCCACGGAAAATGTTTCAAGCCGTGTTTTTAACTTTCAATTTCCATGGATTTGTACAGGTGCTGCCTAAAGAAAAAGAAATACATAGTTTATCTTTAAGTATAGTCCGATGTGGATGGTTTATTGCCTGACCAGTCAGTCCCTCCCACTATCTGTTCAAGTGCAGAAGAGTCTGGAAACAGATCATAAAGTGTGTCATACAATAATATAATGGCACTTAAAGTTATTATCTCAAATGATTTATCAAAACGTTACTTCCTGACTGGAAGTCATGACTATCATCATGACACTAGGAGCAACCACGTATACTGGACCAAAACTCCTCTGATGTACACAGGAATTCATTTTTGACAAATAAAATACAAGAAAACACCTTTATTTTGTTGAAATCATGTTGAAAGTATCATTTTTTTTTCTAAACTACACTAGTACAGGGTTCAAAACTTTTCCAGACTTTTCCATGACCTAAAGTGAATTTTCCATGACTTTACAGCACCTACATGTGTAGAATTTGATCAGACTTTTAGGGCTAAACCCTTTTCACTCACTTTATGGTTTGGGATTAAAGTTTAGAACATTCAAAATCCTGTCAGTGCATTTATTGTTGTCTTTTTTAAACAAAAGGTGCAGACGTTCAGAAATAATAAATAGTCTAATGAGAACTTAACAGAACGCTGGAGTTGCATGAAAATTCCATGACTTTTCCAGGATTTTCATGACCATACAAACCCTGGTACTAACACTTAAGCAGTATCACGTGTGGCCTGTCTGCGCCTTACGGGACATCAGGCTGACCGGAATGAGGAAAGGGTTGAGTGGAGCGTTTTGTCTCAGTCTGGTGGTACTCTGGCGGCTTCGGTCCCCTTCAGTCTCTGTGGGTCTGGTTGGGGCTTGGTGGTGGATTGTGGTTCCAGCTGTATGGGGCAGATGGTTTGTGGGTTCAGTTGGTTGTGGTTGGTGCTCTGGGGGTCCTGTTGGTTGTGGTTGGTGGTCTGGGGTTCCGGTTGGTGGTGGTTGCTGGTTTGGGGGTCCGGGTGGTTGTGGTTGACGCTCTGGGGGTCCTGTTGGTTGTGGTTGGTGGTCTGGGGTTCCGGTTGGTGGTGGTTGCTGGTTTGGGGGTCCGGGTGGTTGTGGTTGACGCTCTGGGGGTTCGATTGTTTGTGGTTGGCGCTCTGGGGGTTCAGTTGGTTGTGGTTGGCACTGTGGGGGTCCGGGTGGTGGTGGTTGGTGCTCTGGGGGTCCAGTTTGTTGTGGCTGGTGGTTTGGGGGTCCGGTTGGTTGTGTTTGGTGGTTTGGGGGTCCGGCTGGTGTTGGTTGGCGCTCTGGCGGTCCGGTTGGTGGTGGATGGCTCTGTGGGTCCGGTTGATGGTGGTTGGAGCTCTGCGGGTCCGGTTGGTGGTGGATGGCGCTCTGGGGGTCCGGTCGGTGGTGGTTGGTTGGTTTGGGGTCCGGTTGGTGGTGGTTGGCGCTCTGGGGGTCCGGTTGGTTGTGGTTGGTGGTTTGGGGGTCCAGTTGGTTGTGGTTGGTGGTTTGGGGGTCCGGTTGGTGGTAGTTGGTGCTCTGGGGTCCGGTTGGTGGTGGTTGGTGGTTTGGGGGTCCAGTTGGTTGTGGTTGGTGGTTTGGGGGTCCGGTTGGTGGTGGTTGGTGCTCTGGGGGTCCGGTTGGTTGTGGTTGGTGGTTTGGGGGTCCGGTTGGTGGTAGTTTGTGCTCTGGGGGTCCAGTTGGTGGTAGTTGGTGCTCTGGGGGTCCGGTTGGTTGTGGTTGGTGGTTTGGGGGTGGTACTCCTGAGGATTTTTGTTGTTTCACCTTTTTGTCAGCGTCCAATGAAAGATTGTGGTATGTCTGAAATCCAAAAAAACAAAGGCAGAAATAATTTATCAGATCAAGGGTGGAAAGTAACGAATTTACTTACGAATCATTTACTCACGTTACTGTAACTGAGTAGTTTTTATGAGTAATTTGTCATTTTTAAGTAGTTTTTGAAATAGCTCACGTATATTTTGACCCAAGTATTTTACTTCAGTACACTGGAACCTGCCCTCGTTAATGAGTGAAATCAGATAGAGGAAAAAAATGAAATGCGAAAAAAAATAAAAAAATAAATCCCACTCTGCCAGAAATGAAAGTAAACTGAGGCTGCACGAGCGGCATCTTCACTGTAAAATGTTCAGTCTCTGTACAGAACCGTCTGTCTTGAATCAACTTGGATCATGGTGGTGCCGAGCCACAGATCAAGGTCGTCATGGAAGATATTCAAGGTTAGATTAGGTTGCGTTATTTGTACCCATAGGTAAATTTTTTTTGCAGATTTGAGAGGCAGGTCCCACATTTCACACCTCACTCATCCACATTATCTACAACACGAACAAAAACACAGTTACAATATAAAGCGTTACAGTGTTTCATCCATCCAAGATCTTGGGACTAAAAGCCTCTGACCAGAGGGAAACAGCTGAAACTCTGAGTTTAGTGGATGCTGCATGTCTTTTATAATCCTCTGGGACGTCCTCTGTAAGTGTCTTGAGTACAAAGAGTCGGGGCGGCTCTGAGGATGAACAATCACCTACTCGCCCATTTAACCAACTGATTCTGGGAGATCTTGTTTTTAGCAGAGATGCTCCCAAACCATGAGACCAATGAAAACGTGAAAACCAAATGTTTTTTAGAACATCATGGTTCTATCTACATGGTAAAAGGACAATTTCCTCAGACAATGAAGGAGCTGGTGCCTCTGTTACACACAGTAGTACAATTATCACCAAAGTGAAATTTGAATTATTGAGTGTTCCTAGATACTTACAGGAATCCACACACTCAACTGACTGCCCCTTTATATTCAAGAAGGTTTATTGAATAATTCTGGAGAAGAGAGCAATAAGCCAGAGAATTCAGAATTTGTTACATTGTTAATTCGTTTAATTTGTTAATTTTGTTATGCAGTTAAAGTTCTAAGTTCTATAAAGTTCTATAAAAAGAAGAACTCAGTGTTACTAAGTGTTTGTGAGCTCATTTGTTTTTAAAATGTACAAAGTTTGCACTGAACAAAGTTTGTTTGTATCACCTAAAAGTTGATTAAAATGACTATTGCTGGATTACATTTATGATTCATTCTTTTTTACATCAAATAACTGAAAGTAACTAAGTAACTTTTAGTCAAATTACATTTTAAATGCAGTACTTTTTTTACTTGAGTAGATGGTTACTTTTACTTTTACTTGATTAGGAATAAAGCAAGTAAAGATACTTTTATTTAATTCTTATAGACAACTGTGGCCTATATCGGTACAATTTGTTTTTTTGGCTTTTAAAGGGCCCATCTCATGCAAAATCAACTTTTCAGAGCTTTCTACCTTCTAAGAATGATGTGTGGGCCTTGTATTTGTCACCCAAGTGTCTTTTAGATTTTTTAGCCATTTTTTTAAACAAATTGCAGTGTATTTCTGCCCCCCTCCCACGTGACAACGAACTCAAGCAGTTACAACGATGACGCAGCAGATACACCTATGACGCGTTTGATGTAGCAGAAAGCGCTTCGCACTCGCCCCCCCTCCCCCTGCTCCACCCCGCCTCCACCCTGCATCGACTGACAATTCCCACATGAACACCTAAACAAAAGCGACAGCATAAGCTCATTGTTCTACACTGCAGTGAACACGATATCATAAGTTTATCTACTAGTGTTTATTAATGCTTTACCAATCAGTAATGTTCAGCTGATGTGGACGCGGTGCTTGAGCTTCGTGCTCCTCAAAGTCCTCGTCCGATTCCGGGTCCAACACATGCGTCTGAACGCGCTGTATCTCCATGATGAATAAAAGTTTATTCCTACCACTATCAGGGTGCACGCCTGTCTCCCCCTCCCTCCCTGAGATGGGCGGAGGAAGGGCGGCTCACTCGGCGCGTACGTCACGTTTGGAGGGCGGAACTTGTGCTTTCTCAGGGAGGGCGGGGGGATGAGCAATAGTCGGTTTTTCATAGTTCCTGGTCTGTGACTGTCTCCAAGAAATCAGTAAGATTTCAGAACTATTGTGTAATGGATGTTCCAAAACCCAAATTGTGCTTGTTTATGTGCAGAAGATACAATATGAAAAGAGTTATTTTGAGAGATGGGCCCTTTAAAATGGAGTTGATGTGACTTATATTCAGGTGCGCTCAATAGTCCGGACATGACAGTAAATGCAGGTGTGATGCCGAGGAGTCTGTAAAGGACCTGGGTAATGTGCTGGATGAGTGGGTCACAGTCCAGAACCAGGAGCTCCTCTGGGAGAGACATGAGGAGGTCCAGCACTACTGCACTCTCTGGAGAAACAAGCACAAAACAACAGTAATGTAAGTCATGCTTCTAATGGGGAGGAGGGGCGGCGGTGTGGAGGACTAAAGGGAAGAGTGAGGGGGGAGAAGAGGCGGGGTCTGGAGGACTAAAGGGGAGAGGGAGGGGGGAGAAGAGGCGGGGTCTGGAGGACTAAAGGGGAGAGGGAGGAGGGGCGGGGTCTGGAGGACTAAAGAGAAGAGTGAGGGGGGAGGATCAGGGGTGGGGTCTGGAGGACTAAAGGGGAGAGTGAGGGGGAGGAGGGGCGGGGTCTGGAGGACTAAAGCGGAGAGAACTAAAGGGGAGAGTGAGAGGGCTAAAGTGGAGAGTGAGGGGGGTCTAGAGAACTAAAGGGGAGAGTGAGGGGGGAGGAGCGGCGGGGTCTGGAGGACTAAAGGGGAGAGTAAGGGGGAGGAGGGGGCGTGGCCTGGAGGACTAAAGGGAAAGTGAGGAGGAGGACGGGGGGGGGGGGGGGGGGTCTGGAGGTTTACAGAGAGGAAAAAGTTATATTTTTATACAGCGCTTTTCCACCTTCAAGGCATTCAAAGCTCTGACACTAGGGGCAAGACAGTTTAAGTGTGTTGCCCTAGGGCACAGCCAACAACTGAGCTGAGCTGAGTTGTCCATTATTGTTAGGTAGTGGAAAAAAGGGGTTTATATTTGAGTTTATTTAATTAACACACTGTAGAAAAAAAAGTCCTGTAAAACCATAAATAGTACAGGTTTAGATTATTTTTTTCTTTTTTTCTTAAATAGGCTTAAGGTAAGAGTAAGCTTTGTAAAACACTGTGACACAGACATGGTATTGTTGCATTTGTGTTTGAATGGACACAGAATACACTTCCAGTCTCTTACCCATAGGGCTGAGCTTGCGCAGCAGGTCGGGCTGGTGGAGGGCACTGAGGTATTGGTAGATCTTCTCAAAGCTCACTTCTTCCGTGGAGCTGGGGAGAGGAGTGCTTTTCACTGTCTGCTTCAGAGGGGCGCCGGGGACTGTGGAGCTTTGGGCTGTGGACAGATGATCAGCAAGAAATAATATTGCAGTCTTTTATTTCATACCAAAGACGTGTTGAATAGTTGATGTATTCCTCAAGTAAAGTAAAAAGTAATCCAATTAATAATTACAATACTGTGTCAAATTGTTTGACTTAAACGTAAAATTATGTGCAGATAAAGGCATCTCCAAAGAGTGGACCATGAAGTGGAATTGTCAAACCAACTTAAGGGAAACTAGAACTATTCAAATGTTATCATAAGTGTCTATGTATGCTACCTATTTACTGGTTTTAGGGCTTGGTGATATGCCAGAAATGATTGAATTCAACAATCAAAACAAAAGATTAATTAATACAGTGTTGTTAATTATATCTTGAAACGTCTCAAGCATTAGCTCATGTGTCCGCTGCTCTACACGGGCTCACCTGGAGCAGTCTGCTGCTTCTTCACGTCCTCTGTAACAGCAGGAGACTGGACACATGGACTCTTGGACACTGATGGTTGGCTGGGCGGTGGAGATGCATTTGAGGCCGGGGGCTTATCTGGGAAAGAGACCACTTATAATAATTAATTTAAATGACCTGGAATGTTCCACAGTTTCATATTAAATTAATATTTTATTTATTTAATTACAGATGTTTACTGACTAAAAATACAAAATAAGAAAGAAAAACATGCATCGTGTGAGCAGGCTTTCCTCTTCACAGATGTAACCTACAAGTTTACTTGGGGCTGTCACCTGCTTGTCTCCATGAACATAAATGTTTAGTGTTATAATGTGTAACTTTCTAGGCAAAACAATAACATCTCCATGGAGACATGAAAGTGGTGGATTGTGGAGTGGCACCTTTGATGAATTCTTAGTCATCAGTGTGAGAGGGAGTGGTACAAACCTTTGGACAGTGGAGTGGCCGGGCCATGGTGGAGATGAGACGTGTTTCCCTTCAGCGAGCTCGGCTCAGTGGACATCACAGTGAGCACCTGAGCAATAAACACACAGTATGTTACAATAACCTGAGAAGAACTTTGGCCTAAACCTTCAAAAAATGACTCAAACAGATCATTCATAAACATTACCTATAATATGTTTATATGTAATGTGTATCCTCAGATATGAAGTCCAATGCTTTTACTGAAAGAGTATTAAAATAATATAATTTTAAAATGTAAAAGTTTCCAGAAAGCTTACTTTTGTTGCCAGATTGTACGACTAAAACCAGTTGGCACTAAACCTAAAAGGACTCTCTACAATGTGTGTCCTCTCAGTATATTTATCTACTGGCCTTTATTTAACCGGGACAATCCATCAGACATGAAGTCAGCTAATGGGATTAAAGAGCATTTTTCTCACACTAACACTGCAGGGGCGTTGGTTACCTATTATTTAAAATGTTTGATCTTAACTTTGTCAGCTGTTCAATAATCCACAGGTTTAGATTTTATTGAATTCATTTTTTGGAGTCTTTTGGAGTATACATGTCATGTTACTGCCTCTACTGATCAAATGCTGCTTATGTTTATAACACAAGCATTAAGTATCATTTGTAAACCACATTTTTGTTGTTTTTTGTTCATTTTGTTTTAAGACTTTGGCGAGTCAACACAGGCTCCTCTGTTAAGACGAAATGCTGCTGCTCCTTCAGTGAGTGCAGTACTCTGCTGGCTGTGTATAGAGGTTATGCAGATGATTGATTCATTTAGTTGGGTCACAGGTTTATTCTGACATAAATCACAGACACTCATATTTAACATACACTGACAGAAAAGGTGTCGGCTGAAGCTTGAGCTTTACTCTTTATTCCTTTGTCAGAGCGTCATCTTGAAAGCAGCTCAAATTCATAAATACAGCAAGAGGAAACAAACAAATCAGTAACAGTATAACAAAGTAGTACAGCACAAACTATCATAATTCGTGTATCTGCTCAGAGTTAAACATTTAAACTTCTTTATAAAATGGAACAGAGTGGTGCACAGTTTTACAGTTTCTGTGCAGTTGCTCCAGAACTGCAGCCCTTTAACAGATTTACACAATTTCATAATGTTTGTTCTGATTTTCTTTTTGATAAACATTACCACACCTCTGAGCTCATATCGGCTATTTCAGATTTTGAACATATTCTGTAATGATTTTGACAAGAGGTTGTTGTTTACTTTGAACATGATTTTCAAAGTATAAAGGTCGACTAAACTGACAAATTTCAGAGTTTGAAGCTTTATAAATAATGCATTGGTTGATTCATTATAAGCTGATAATGTGATGCTCTTACTGCATTTCCCTTTTAACATAAAGACTGGACTTGTATTAGTCTTATATGTATTGCCCCAAATCTCAACACAGTAAGTTATGTCGGCCATTACCAGCCAGATGTATATAATAAAAAGACTGTTTTTATCGAGGATATATCTATAGTTATATATAATTGCGATTACTTATGACATTGCATCTTTCCACATTTTTAGAATGTGTGGCAAAAAAAAAAAAAAAATCTAAAAATCTAAAATAAGAAAACCCAATCAACGCTATTAAATCAGTGAATAGTGAAACAACAGGGACACTGCAGGCTACACTCACATTATTCACTGATACAGACTTTGGATCAGACGCAGCTGAAATGAACCTTCCTCTCCTTAATCACATGTTTCTAAGTGCGTGTGCTGAGGAGATTAACTGTTGTAGGGCAAATTGTGTACTTTATCTCCCTCTGTCGTTAGTGAACATGCCAGCTACACTCTGCACAGGCACACACTGTTGGGCAAGTGACTTTAAAACTGTAATGTGTTATTTATGACTTGTTCCTGTCATTTCAAAGTCATTAGTTACATTACAATATTACTGCATTTAAAATGTAAAACATTACATTACTATTGCAGCACTTTTAAGTTACTCTCACCAAAATAACTGTGAAGATGCTGAACTTTTGCGCCGTATATGGACTGAACCAGGACTAAACCAGAACTAAACCATGTCTAAACCAAGACTAAACCAGGATCAAACCAGGACTAATCTTGGACTAAAACTTGGAATCCAGGACCACCCCTGACAGAACTCCCGAGCACGATCAGGCATCAGCTGCGTTTAGCTCCGTGGAGCGTGGAGTTCTGCGCCGCTCCTTTCGCTCGAGGTCCCCCGATGGTCTATATGGGTGCACCTCCGGCGTTTCCCCGCTGCTGATATCGCAGTGATTTAAGTGAATTTGTATGAAGAAAAACAAAAAACCCACCACTTCAAATCCAGGTTAAAAAAACATTGTAACGCTTGTTACTGACATTTGTACTGAGTAAAATATTAGTTTTTTTCCCATGTAATGCCTTACATTACTACGTTACAGCAAAAAGCAATGCATTACAGTAATTCGTCACTTTCATAACACGTTACTCTCAACACTGCAGTCTGAGCAACACTGGAGAAACTACTTTCAGTTTCCATGGACCAAAATTAGGCCAAAGAAAGCAAAGAAACACATTTAGTCTGTTGTGCAGCTCATAGTTCTGCCTCACTGCCACTCAGTCAGAATGTTACTACAGTTTTCAAATAAAGCGTTTTTAACTGCACTTGGATCGTTCTCCATGAATTTATTTCACTTTTAAGGCACTTTAAAGGGTTGAATGAGATGCGCAAACTGTCAATCTATGGCTTCACAAATGTTTAGATCTTACAGGTGTTTTTCAGATTCCAGAATGAGATTATGTTATAGTCCCAGATGGAGGCAAGAGACAAATTTCCCTAATGACTACAATGTGCTTTGCCATGAAATATCTAAAAGGTGAACGCACAAATCTTGAAGCTAAGTGAGTGACTAAACATGCACCTCACTGTATTACAACAAAATCTGCATTCTAACAATATTCATTTCAGATGCCCCTCATATGTATTACTGTATTTTTTGGACTATAAGTCGTACTTTTTTTCACAGTTTGGGTGTTTCCAACGACTTATATTCTGATGCGATTTATATAATAACATTTTCAGACTGACAGCCACGAGAGGCTCCAGTCTCGTGTGTGAGTATCTGCTGCTCCTGTTCCTCCTGTACCACTGTCACTTCACTCTACTGCACATGTCTCCTGCAGAAAGAGCCGCTGTCTCACTGTAAATAGTGAAATATTCAGGCGAAAACGGTAATCGAGCAGCAGAGAGAAAGTTTGGAGTGAGTGAGAAACTTGTGAGGGACTGGCGGGAAGCGTGGATGGAGAACACAGCTTCACGGCAACTGGGCGGGTGCACCATGAAACTTTCCTGAAGTCACTGGATGGATGGACAAAGCCTGAACTTAAATGACAATCGAAACACCCTTTTGGGATTCAGAAAGGCCGGGATAATTCTAACTGGAACTGATGCTGAGTCTGACGACAGTGACACAGAAGAGGAAGCGGCGCTCCGTTTACATTATGGATCTATGGTTTATCTCCGGAGGTCGCCCAGAAGTGACACGGAGAATGAAGTGTTCAATGGATTTAGTGATTTGGAGTGAGTTCGTGAGTTTGGTAAACTTATGTTCTGTCGTTTATGTTATAATAATCTGAATAATTGTTAATATGTCACGTTAACATATTAACAGTTAACATATTCTGTTGTTATTACTAGAACTTGCCTTTCAGGATGAAATCGGATCAAGTCAGTTTCTGGTCTCTGATTTTACAAAATACATTTCCCTAAAAAGTGCAACTTATGGTCCAGTGCGGCTTATATATGTTTTTTTCTTCTTCATTGTGCATTTTTTGGCTGGTGTGACTTATACTCCGGAGCGATTTACAGTCCGGAAAATACGGTAAATATTATTAGACTATAGAATGAGACAAATTTCTCTATTAATAACATTGAATTTGTCCTGAAATAGTCTGAAAAGTGTATTCACAAATCTTGAATGTAATCTTTTCTATCTAAACTGACTAAACACATTAACTTTCTATGTTACAACTAAAACTTACATTTGAACTGTATTTACTTTAGCTGCCCACCGTCTGCATTAAATAATATTGGTCAATAGAATGCAGTGACATGTTTTGAAACCCAGCAGTGGTACGGTGCTGTTCCATACCTGGGCGAAGGCCTGGGACAGAGCCTCTTCCGCCCCCCCTCGGCTCAGAGCAGACGCCTCCTGGATCCAGAAGTCCAGGGGCCTCCTGCTTCTCCTCTGCTCCCTCCTCTCTGCCCGATGCTTGGTCTTGGCAAATGAGACGACCTTCTCCTTCAGAGTGTCCAGAACGGAGTTTATCTGTGAGGAGACGAGGGACATGCCTTAGACTGGTGCCAAATTAACAATGATTATCGTATAAGTTTCTAACACAATACATGCCTCGATACATACAATATACGACACAATATGATACATATCTAGATACAGTACACTTTTGATTCAATACGATATATTTCAAACCAATTCGATATAGTTCAATAAAAAAATAAAGGCTAAATCATGGCTGTGACACTAAAAATCTTCGTTTAAAAACTTCTTGTGCAAAGTGAATATGAAACTAGGCTTGTAACGATAAAAAATTTAGCTGGATGATCAACTGACCAACAATTTAATGCGACAAACGATAATATTAACATTTTGAGACCAATTTCAACTAATATAATGACCATGGAATAAAAATGCAAATACACCCTTTTGAAAGATCAATAAAATTTACTTTCTAAAGAACATTTAACACAGGAACTGCACAAGAATGAAAAACAACAGGCCTAAATAAAATAGACATGCGAACATAACAATAGCCTTATGTAGTCTGGCTTACAGGGAGGACTTGTTAACAAAAATGCACTTGAATAAACCATTGTTAATCCAAACACAACCAAAACATTAAATAAATGGATTATTAAGTCTCTGTAACAAAACTGCCCTTAAAAGTGATTTTTGTCATTGATTTACATTGGAATATTGTGTCTTGTCTCTCTGTGGCTGCTGCTGTGAGCCTCGACATTTTGGTCTTTAAGTGTTGCTTGAGACGTGTATCCAGACTGTTCCAGGGTTTTACACCACATACAGACACACAGAAACTTTTACGGGTAGTTTGAACATTAGGCAATTTGAAATTTCCATACCCTCTTAAATTATAAGTTCTCTCTCATTTTGAACAAGCTTTGAATATTACATGGTAGTAAATTGTTACATGCTCTGAATAAAATTACTAGCAAATAATATTTTACAAGATCAGGAATCTGGAGGAGCTTGGATTGAAAAAAAAAAAAAAGAGTATGGGTGTGTTCTAAAAAAACAACTTTATGGATGATTCGCAGAGCTCGCTTCTGTAATATGATCAATGGATGAAGTGTACATTGGTAAGTGTTCCCCCCACACTTCAACACAGTGAAATAAGGGAAAACCAATGAACAGTAAAATGTATGAAGGGCATTTTGATCAAGGGCATATTTCACTTTGTTTACTATAGCAAGACTTTTGGAAATGTTTTTATGTGTCTAATGTGGGCTTTCCATGATCATTTACTGTCTATTATAACTCCCAGGAATTTATTTTCAGTTACATTTTCTATTTGGACACCTTCAATCAGAACTGGTAAGTCTGTGTTAATCTTGTGATTACCACGTATTAACCCGCACCACAGGATCCTGTTTGGTTATGATGGAGCCGCTTTCCTGTCTGGTATCATGTCAGTTTCTTGTCAGATTTAGGGATTTCAGGCTCTTGTGGGCGGGGCTAGCTGTGTGGATCGGGTATGGGTGTATGTCGGCTGTTGGGGTTTGACCCATTTCTTCTCGTCGTTTACACGCTCACTGCATTTGATGCATGTTCGCCGTTGAGACATATCCCACTCACTTGTGTTGATTTGGCATTGTCACTTGTTTTGTCACACGGAGATGAACTGTTTTGGTTCTGACGGCGGCGCTTGTGTTGCAGCTTCATGTTCACAGCACAGACAACGCTGCTTTCTGCACTCAGACTGCGCACGCATTCACTGTGTTGGTGAACAAATAATCCGTCTAGTCTAGGCTGGCACGCTGGTTCTAGCGTCATTACACTTGTTAAACAAGAGAAGTCAGAGAGTGATAGACGCCTTTTGACATTCAGTCTCTTTGACAGCAACAGAGAGAGCGAGGAAAACAAACATGCATGTAAATAGAATTTATCATGTCCAGAAAAGTTATTGAGCTTGTTAAAAGTTATCGTACAATTAACTGATTTATTGACAATCGTTACAGGCCTATATGAAACACAAACATTTCACATCATCAAAACTGTGAATATGTCAAATGTGTCGCATAAACGAGCTTCCTTTCTCTAAACAAGCAACAAAACTGTAGCTGTAACAAAATAATTTAGTAAAATATACCAAAAAAAAATACTCTTGGCGATATATCGATACAGCAGCCCATAATATCGATACTGTATCATCACATTAAGCGATTTTGATATTTTTGCACACCCCTCATCACATCTAGTCAAATTAAAGGTGCACCATTTAATTTTACTGGTGGAGGATCTGTCCCTTGTCTCCGTGGAGATGTTATTGCTTTTTCTGGAATCTTCCACAGTTTAATCCAATCCAACTTTATTTGTATCGCACATTTTATAAACAAGACAGTTACCAAAGTACTTCACATAGCAGTGTAAAACATCTAACTCTAAAATGTTCCAATCAAAAGGAACTAATAGAATCAATTAGAGCTGTAACAATATCCAAGTCTGACATATCATGATATTATCGTCAAAAGTCTCACAGTAATATCGTGGGCTGTTACAATATATCGAAACACAAGTTCCTTTGCTTAAATGCAGGTTTTATAGTTGCAACAGTCAATAAATATCGGGAACTACATATCCCATGATTCATTTCAGTGCAGACAACATGAAGAATTATGTTTTTGACTTAAATTCTTGGGATTATGATGGAAATAATTCACCCCAATATCATCTCAAGGTATTTTAAAAGTAAGAAGACTCCTATTTACAATGACATAGCCTCTCCAAACTATCGCATTCAATATCGTATCATGAGTAGGCCTGTAACATTAATCAATATATCAATTAATCGTATGATAACTTTTAACAAGCTTGATAACTTTTGCGGCCGCAATAAATTCTATTTGCGTGCTTGTTTGTTTTCCTCGCTCTCTGTCGCTCTCAAAGAGACTGGATGTTAGAAGCTTCTATCTCTCTCTGACTCCTCTCATTCAACAAGTGTAATGACGCTTGAGCCAGCGTGCTCTGTGTTTATCAACACAGTGGATGCGCACACAGCCTGAGTGCAGAAAGCGCCGCTGTCTGTGCGGCTAAACATGAAGCTGCAACACAAGCGCCGCTGTCAGAACCAAAACAGTTCATCGCCGAGTGCCAAAACAAGTCACGATGCCGAATCAACACTGGTGAGTGTGACACGTCTCAACAGCCACATGCGTCAAATGTAGAGCACGCAAACGATGAGAAGAAATGTTTCAAACCCCAACAGCTGATAAACCCAAACCCGAGTGACAGAACTAGCCCCGCCCCCGGGAGAACCTGAAATCCCACAAGACACTGACACGACACCAGACAGGACAGAGACTCCCTCAGAGCCAAACAGGATCCTGTGTCGAGGGTTAATAAAAACATTTAAATGACCAAAATGACGGGGCCACAGCAGCAGCCACAGAGAGAGTGACCACTATATACCATGTCAGTGACTAAAATCACTTTTAAGGGCAATTTTGTTACAGAGACTTAATAATCTATTTTATTTAATGCTTTGGTTGTATTTGGTTCAGCAATGGTTTATTCAAGTGCATTTTTGTGAACAAGTCCTCGCTGTTAGTCAGACACATTAGACTAGTTCTGTGTTAACAAGTCTGTTTTATTTATTTAGGTCTATTGTTTTTGGTTGTCTTACACTTCCTGTGTTAAATGTTCTTTAGAGAGTAAGGTTTATTTATCTTTGAAAGGGTGTATTTGCATTTTTATTCCATGGTTATAATATAATAGTTGAAATTGGTCTCAAAATGTCAATATTATCATTTATTGCAATAAATTCTTGGTCAATTAATCGTCCAGCAAAATCTGTTATTGTTACAGGCCTAATCATAAGATGCATATCGTGCTACTGTCGTACAGAGAGATTTGGATATCCTTACATCCCTGTTGGATATGTTTTATTTGTATTGTGCAGCACTTTGGAAACTGTTTAGTTTATGAAATGTGCTATGTGAATTTGATTAATCACAGTGTTTTTGTTTACATGTGCCTTATATGTGTGTAATCCTCAGTGGTCCAGTAGGTTCATAGTGTCCATGTGTGTACACTAGTCTATGTGCTCTTCTACTTGTTCTGATACAACTCAACATTATTCTAAAGACATTCAGGAACCTTCATTTCTGACCCGTGAATGGGACTTTTTGAGTATCGATACCTGCTCAAATGAGTATCTAGTTTTGCTGACTTTCGATAGTATGGACAACCCTTCATGCATCTTTCTCTCCCTAGTTGAAGTAGTTGAAGTCCTAGTTCTGTTTACTTGTTTACGTCTGGTTTCATCTGGTTTAGTTCTTCTACAGCCTGTGTATTTTCTAACCTAGTGCATGTGTGATATAAAAACATTCAGTGCTGAAGTTGATCGTCCCTAAAGTCAGTCTCTATTGCCTGTGAGCTGTCTGATCCCCTTTTACGCACGGCCCCAGCGCACAGGTCAGTCACGTCACCTCTTCCACCGTGCGTGAGGGCAGACGCTCCTCGATTTGCTCCAGATCCAGCGGCTCTCCGGACAGGTCTTTGGGGCGCAGTTTGGTGAGGGCGGTTAGCAGCTTCCTCTGCTCCGATACCGGCCACTTACACACGCTCTTCCCCAGGTTTTCCGGCACCGCGGGCAGCTCCCGCCTCGTCCTGGTGCGCTTACGGGGCGGAGGCTTCATGGTCAGGCTCAGAACAGTGTTTGGATTTCTGGACGCAACTTTTCTGAATCTGACACCGACCCACGCAGCTGCAACTCTTCTGCTGCCTGCGCTGTGGTGGTGGCGCAGGTGGAACGACAACAAACGTACCGCCCCTACTGGTCTGGATGCCATGTGACGCACTTAAGTGCACTGCTGCCATCTGCTGTCTGTTTTGAGAACAGTTCTACATTTATTTTTCTGCACACAACAAGATGATCTATAATGTATATAACGTAAGATAACGTACGATATTTTATTTTAGTGTCTAATTACCTTATCTATAGGCACATCGAAGTTAGATATAGTGAGCTTAGTGAGCTATTTTTCTAGTTTCAGTTGAATAAAATAAATCAAGAAATGTAAAATACAAGTGTCTGGAGCCCATTGCCTGATGTGTACATGATAGTTCCAGCCTAAAATACAGTTTTACGCATAGACCAAGTAAGCAGCCTACAGCAACACTTGGGCTGCTTATTATTACTGTTCTGTGAACTCCGTGTATATGTGTGTGCACCATTGTACGCGTGCGTGTGAGGACACGCGCATGTGTCTGTTGTGTGTCGATGTGCGTGCGTGTGCGTGTGTGCGCGTTCTGCAGAGGCAGCCTGATGCCGCTGGATGAGTCACCACTTCACCACGTGACTCCATGAATCATCACCTCTGTGAGAATGAGCAGAGCACCATTTCACCAAACACTTGTTCCAACCATTTGATGCTATAAGAACATGACAGTACAGGATCATGTAGGTTTACATAGGCTACTGCAATAGGCTACTACAATAGGCTACTGCAATAGGCTACTTCAATAGGCTACTTCAATAGGCTACTTCAGTGTACAACAACATGGATCAGGTTTTTGCAGGTGATGACTTCACATTCAGTATCTCAGAGATGTGCAATTTATGAACTGTGAGTTCAATTATTGCACCAACTAACTCACTAAAATGACAAATCCACAGTGGGTTTGATGACTCCCACAGAAGGTGATAATGAGCGGGACTGTAGTCCTCCTCTAAAGGTTAACTTGTGACAGTAATGAGGCTGCATGAATCATTGTTTAATTTGATTATCATTTCAATACCAGTCATTAGACTAGAATTATTATATTTATTATCATGACCAATATCCTCCTCTGTGCTCAGAGCATCCACCTCCAGACTGTGTCAGCCTGTGCAGGTTCTTCTGCCTCACGACTGCTGCTCTGGAAGCTCCAGCGCTTAAAGGACTCGTATTACTCTGTTTTCTGATCTGTGTTCTAATGTTCCCTCATCACAAACAGACCTGGAGTTGTGTTTTGTTTCATTCACACATGTTTAAAACACTAACCCTGAAGATTTAGCCTGAGTTCTTCGCTCAAACAGAAAACACTCTGTTCCACCTTGTGATGTCATGAGGTATTACAGGAAGTGCTCCACTGTGTTTTTAAACTCCACACACCTTCATTAGAATCATTTGGATGATTTCAGCTCTGGGATTGCCGATCTCTATTGAACTAAAAGTAAAAGGAGCTGTTCACTTGAAAACCCCAGCTTCATGATGTGAGCCGTAGAATTGGCTGTGGCGTTTGTGCACATAAACCGTGCCCCCTGACCCCATGTCATGTTGGACAAATGGGCTGGTTTCTGGTCTTTTTGGACCTGTTCTCACTGAATAAACAGAGGGGACACATTTGTTTTTCTTCTCCAAAGATTCCTGGTCTACTACTTTATTACTACAACTTGGTCCAGTACAATGACATCACAAGGTGGAAAAGAGCTTTGGAGATGTAGACAGACTAGTTAAAAATGGTGCGAGAACAATGTGTGAAAGAAACAAAACACAATTCCAGGTCTGTTTTTGAGGAGGTGAAGTCAGTGAAGTCCAAATAAGAGCGTAGAGTTGTTCATAAAACCAGCGAACCCAGTTTTATTGCGACACACGAACACAACAACAGACACCGATTGTTGCACAGTTTCAGTTGTAGTTCATTTTTTATACTTTTTATTCAATGCTTTTTTCGAATGTTTTTTTCTGTTTGCACACGAGCATGCACATCACAGAGGCACTCGCTGGTCCTGCCTTTAAATGGGTCCCCGGGGATAAAGGCAGATTGTCTATGCAACAGTTCCTACCACACAATTCTCATTCTTCACAAAAATTACAAATCGACATTCTGTCCATTTTTTTTTTTTTTTTTTTTACAATCATATGAAATCCAAAAACAAAATGGCAAAACAGATGACATTAAAGGCATTGTACCTGATATTTACTGTGTCAAAATGATGAAAAACATGACAAAAAAAACACTTTGTTTGACAGTTTTCAATGGTCCAAAGTTATTCCTCATTTGCCTTGTCCTTTTCAAGCTTCGTAATTGTTCACCGCATTTATAAGCGCTTTACAGAGGCTAGTGCGATGTGTTACGTCACAGTAATGCTCACAACAACTAGCATGCTAACCACATACATCCTGTTTAATGCTTGATAATTAGATGCAGACAGTACGTGGTGGAGTTGTTTACTTACTATATAAGAGCTGTATATATAAAATACAGTATGTCTGTACTGGGGCAAGACCAAATGCTCAAATATGTGAAAAAAAAATGTTTTAAATCGGGTACAGGCCCTTTAATAGTCATCTTCAAAATGCAATGTAGCTATAAAAATACAATACAATGTAGTGCCACTTCTGTCAAAAGCGAAGAGCATTTTCTTTGAATGAGAGCTGCAGAAAATGAGGCGAATCAGCATCGAAACATAATTCAAAGGCAACATATTATGCTTTTGTTTTGGAACTTAAAGCATGGGGACCGTCCACCTGATAGTGAACAAACTCCACCTTTAAAATGAATCCACTGACTCCATCTGCTGGTAACACTCCCAATGTTAGAGTGACTTATGCTGAAAAGGCAAGCATGGTACATTTGGCTCTAGCAACATAACACAAACACATAGGCTTTGAGTGAAGGCAGTTCTGCTGAAATGACCCAATGAATGGACTTTAAAAACAGGGAGGAGCTAGTTTCAAATAGTGCCGGGGTCAATCCAAGAAAGTATAGAAACACGAGAATGACATTCAATACTACTGAAAGGTGCACTATGGACCTTTTTGGCGGCGCATCCACCATCTACAGCAGTGTTATTGCTTTGTCTGGAATGTGACACAGCACCACATCAAACATGTACCTTGGTAATGGTGACCTCTACAGGTAAGATCTATGGAGAGGCAACTCCACTCATAGTTAGAATACAGTTTTTCACAAATAGACCTTTTTCACAACAGCAGGAAGTGCTGTGATGTAGGTAAACGTCAGTTTAGGTCAATGATTTTGAATGGCAAAATATCTGTGAAAATGTCCGGCATATTCTTCACCAGTTTCATAAATCTGCTCCATCACCAAATCTTCAACCAATAAGGTCCACAAAAAAATAAACATTCTTCATGAACATTTTATCCACAACTATCAAGAGAAGAAAAATGAAAACTTAAAGCAGAACAACAAGGCATTAGTGACACACTGAACAAAACTAATGTTAACTTGTTAACTCGGACTGATTCTACAGTTAAAATTAAAAATCGATTTCATGTCGATTATCATAGACAGATAGATTTGTGCAGTTCAAATACTAGACATGTGATCTGTGAACATCTGTAGCACTGAAACTGCACAAATCTTTCTATCTGTACTAATATCGACATCATGAAATAGATTTTTTATTTGAATTCTAGAATCAGTCTGAGTGAACAAGTTACTTATTAATGAATTACTTATTACTTCTGTTTTATTCAAGACCATAATGTTAGTTTTGTTCAGTCTGTCACTAATGCTCATCGTTGTTCTCCTTTAAGCTTTCATCTTTCTCTTCTCAATAGTTGTGGATAAATTCTTCATGTTAGAATGTTTATCCTTTGTGGACTTGTTGGCTGAAGATTTGGTGATGGGGTTGATTTGAGGCATTTCCACAAATGTTTTGCCATAAAAAAAACAGGTCTATAGAATAAATAGAAGTTAGAGAAGTTAAATGCCATACTGCGGAACATCTCAGGCAAAACAATAACATCTCAACGTTCTGTAGATGTTAGATTCCACCCTCACCATCAGTTATATTGTGCATGTTTAAAGTATATTTTGGTAAGGAAGAAACATTATGACAAAAGTTCAAGTTAATTTGCATAATATGTGACCTTTTTATCAAAATTATGTTTATGGTCATTTGTTATTCCATAGCTGATTAGCATTCTCAATATACACATTATTCAAAAAGTCTATGGAAAAACCAGAGGTGATCGTGCACAGTTGAGGTCTGAGTCTGTCCTTAGTCTAACAAATGTGCCTTTTTCCGGACAAACTGCTAGGTATCTCTCCAGACCCTCTCTTCTGTTGCTATTGTCGCTCATTGTCTTTTTGGAACTGGCATCTTTTATCAGTGCCGGAGCAGGAGCTAACCATTGCTTTTGCCGCGCCACCGCCCGACTTGGGGGTGCTTTGAGCTTAAATCTCCACGGGTTCACCAAGGGAGCGCTGTTGGTGTAATATGGTACAGGTTTTCTGAGCAAACGCCATCCGGGACTGGGGTTAGTCCGTGTATTGTAAGCGTAGGAGCTAACTGGATTCGTCAAGAAGCGATTGAAAGCATAAGGGTTGTAGTACCAGGGTTGAGGCCTAGGTGGCGACACAACAGGGATTGGGTAGTACGCTGGTGGATACCGGGGATAGTAGGGGACAGGGTAGGCTAGAGGTTTACGCCAGCCTTCTGGAGCACTCTGCGACCAAAGTCCGGGTTGAAGCTTTCTGGGCTTGCTCCAAAGATCTTGAGAAGGTGCCGTTTTGGGATGATACCAGCTTCGGAGGTGACTGGGGAAAGGTTGATTTGTTTCTACGTTGGAGGGATACCTCGAGGACATCTCAGGAGGTAGCACGTCTTTCCTCTTCTTCTTCTCCTCGACATCACTGATGATGTCCACCACGTCGTCGGCGGGCAGGTGGAGCTTGCTGGAGATCTCGATGAGCTTGTCGATGGTCTGAGGGTCCAGGTCTTGGGCTTGTTCGTCTGAGCGCTTGTCCTCGGGGGTGTCAGACAGCGGCTGCCTGTACCTGGGGCCAGAGTTGGTTACATTTACTTGAGTAACTTTTTAAAGAGGGAGTATTTCATGTCACGAAGTATTAATCGCTAACACATATTTAGACCTTTTATTGTTTTGAAAATGTTACATTTTTGGTTTTAGCGCACTATGTCACTCCCCCTTAAGAGCAAACAACACAATCAATGCACAATGCACATTTCTCTAATGAAACTACTGCACATTGCATCAGGTTTGTGAAGTTGTAGTGTATTTGAAGGAGGGGACCATGTGATAACATGGTAGAAAGTTGATTTTGCATAACATCCCCTCTTTAAAGAAATTGTATTTTCTAGCAGCATACGTTTATTCTTACTTGAGTGATATATTTATTCAAATAGCAGTACTTTTTGCTTCTCTTCCCACTGTTTACTCTAGTCTCCAGCTTTATATTGAAAATATTGGATGATTTGAACGTTTCTTGCACCTCTCCTTCACATATGACCTCTCATTTTTGTGTCTATCTTTTGAAAATACAGCTTTTGTGTAATATTTAATGTTTTGTCTTCTAATTACATTCTCTTCGTCTCGTCCCAAGAATTACTCTTCAGGTTACCCTTACTTGAGTAGTTCCTTTGACCACTATGTTGTATTTCTACTCGAGTAATATTATTTTGAAGTAACGTTCCTCTAACTTGAGTAAAAGTTTTAGCTTCTCTACCCACCTCTGCTTGGGGCCATTGCGTTCTTTGCCCATGTAGCGCAGGAGCATGTCTGAAGCGATGTCGGCCAGTTTCTCCTCCTCCAGACGAGCCCTCTGTGCCTCCGCCGCCTGCCGCCTCATCTCGTCCTGCTCGGCTTTAGCTCGGGCTTCCTCCTCTTCGGGACTCAAATTCTCTTCATCAGTCTGAAGAAGAGAAAATGGGATATTACCAATAAAAAAAAAATATATAATATATATATATATATAATATATACTGTAAATGTGGCGGGATTCTTCAAAAAATTTAGGCTCAATTGGGATATGCGTTTTGAGTGGTTTATTGTGCTCATGCGCAAATATTATTGACAGTGGTAGTTCTCTCTTTAAAAAGGTCAATTCTCTTTCAACTCTTAGCCATATTACATTACATTCACTGGAAACATTATTTACACTATTAAATGGTTAATATTTCACTTGCCAAAAGTTACGCACGGACAGTAGCTTTAATACAAAATCAATAACTCACATACAACACTTCAAATACACAGAGAATACGAATAACTGCCCATACGACTGATGTGTCTGGGTTTGCAGAACGCACCACGGGAGGAGAGAGAAGGCAGCAGCGCAACTGAATTTAGCATGATTTGGATGTTCAAAACTGGCTCTTCTAAGTGTCCACTCTTAGTCACGGCAGAACATGCCAAAGAGGTTATGGAAAAAACATTTAATGTACATTTGATAAAGAAAGGGATCGGCAGACAAGCAAACTGGCGTTCACAATAAATAAATTTGTCTGGTTCCGTAAATATAGAGATAATCTAATTTTAACTATGTGCCTTTTCAGAATCCATCCAGTGGGATTATTGACTTGGTCTTCAACTTGTAAGAAGCACTTGGTAGCGACTGCTCGATGTTCCAGATCTTGAAAGCCCCGAGAGTCAGGAGTACCAAGGACCAGCCAAATGCCCGAAAATCCATGAAAGAAACTGGAGGACACCCACTCAACATGCAAACCAGAAACCCAGAAAAGCCCCATGCCGTCCACGAATCAAACTTGGGATCTTTTTGTTGTGATGTATGCACTGACACCTTTCACTGAAGTGGCACGGCAAGTAAGATCAGCATTCACCCCGTTACTAGAGAGAAGCCAGCATGTTGCGAAGGGAATGGCATCTGGTGTAATAACGTGCCAATGCATATTACAACTCGTTCCTTGAATCAGTTTCATGGAACATCTTAGAAGATCAAATTAACGTATCTCATGTCTTCAAAAAACATGTCAAAAATTGTCTAGCCTTACCATCAAGCTTCTACAACATCAACAAATCGTAAAAAGAATATTGATTGAAATAAATAACACAAAAGTAGCTACCTCCTCTTGACTCTCCTCCTCGTTTGGTTGCGTCTCCTCAGGAGCTTCTTGCTGGGGGCCGGTTGTGTCGACATCATCCACCAAGGAGTTCATCTTCTCCAGCTCGTCCATGAAGCTAAAGGATGGAAAGTTCAGAGCCTTCTGCGTTTCCTCCCGCCACTTCAGCTTCTGTTCTTGGTTCTTGTTCACCGGTAGAACCTCGTTAAAACTGTTGGAATCATCTCTCTTCTCAAAGGTCCCCACGCGAGGGAACTCCTTCATCATGGTCTCCAGACTGCGGAGCTCCTCGGCAGTCAACTGCTCTTCCTCATCTTGGCGTACAGTTTCGGATTTTGGTTCTTCCACTTCGGCAGACTCGGAAGGCGTTTTTGTTTGCTCCTCCAAAGTCTTAAAAATAGTGTGACTAGTTACGTCCTCCATAGGTGGGTCCTTGCTCCTCTCTTTTTCCTGACTTTTTTCATCTGATTCTTGATGTCTTCTGTCTTCTACCTCCTCATTTTCTAAACTATCCTCACTGCGAACCTTGTTTTTGCCTCTTAAAGCTTTCACTAAGATGTTTGCTAGCTGTTGCGGCTCGATGTCTCCGAAAAGGACATCGTCTTCCTCTTTGTCGTCCATTTTGTTTAGACGTGGAGTAGTAGTTTCCACGGGAATAGGTCCAAGCGTGGTGTCCAGCTCTGCACCTTCTCTAGCGGGGTGGAGGGAGGACAGGTGCAAGATGGAGACTCCAGTCAGGAGGAAGAGGCTGCCTGCGGCTCTGCGGGGCACCATCATGCCCCATGCACTGAGTCTGTGAACACAACCAAGAACAAAAGTGGATTTACAATAGGCACAAAGTCTTGTTTTGTGCAAATATTTTATGTTTTAGTTTAGTCTTTATGCCAAGAGACAATGTACAGAGACATTAAGCTAATAAACAACAAAGATGTTCTGTGCCAGATTATATCTAAATAGCTGGTGCAGTGAATAGCTTTTTTTTTTTTTAATCATGTTGTAGTTGTGTCCTCATTTAGTCACCACTCAGAGTTGTATTTAGAGTGATTCATGCATGACTGAGTAATCTTTATTCTCTTGTATTCAAAATGTCATTCCAATCTACTCCTCTTTTCACTGCTATGTAGTGTTTTGGTAGCCTGATTCATGAGCCGGTTTCACTTTGTAGAAACTGTCTGACCTCGCAGTGTTAGAATTTGTTCACTCGACAGTAGGTGAGTGCTTTTTTCATTTAACCCAGTGGTGTCAAAGTCAAATTCACAGAGGGACAAAATTCAAAACTGGGACTAAGTCGTGGGCCAAACTAAATATTTATTACAAAATTTCAACAACATGCATGTGTCCTCTTATTTCAAGAACCTTTTCTTATTAAAATAAATATTTAATGATAGTTTTGCTTAAAACAAGCAGTTTTGCTGCAGAACAAGCAGAATATAAAACAATAACTAAAATTTAAATAAATAATGTCTCTGTAGCAGGAGTCTCCAACCTGTAGCTTGGGAGCTACCAGTAGCTCTTCACCCACTTCCAAATAACTCGCCAAGGTATTTTTAAATTATATGTAGTGTGCATAATAAGTCAAATTTGATGAATTATCCATCCATTACCATTGTAAATGTATCATTTTGATGTGTAATTTGGTGCACTGATAAATGGATAATGGTTTATGTTTTATAAGGATCTAACTGTTCCCCATCTAAGGCTGTGGCTCTTATATTTACTCAGTTTCTTTGCGACTGCTGAATTTGGTACAGTGGCTCTCTGACATTTTTGTTTGGTAAAGGAGCTCACTGCAGAAAAAAGGTTGGAGATCTCTGCTCTATAGTCGATCTGTAGGCGGCGGGCAGCTCTAATACAGATTTGATATGAACTTGCGGGCCAAATATAATTATGTTGCGGGCCAAATTTGGCCCCAGGGCCGGAGTTTGACATGTCTCATTTAACCAATCGCTGCTATTTGGTACACACATATGTAATGCGCTGCTAACGGGGATAACTGGTATATTAAGCTTTCCCCAAATCCCATAGGAAGAAGGACAATAACGTCTTTCCCCTTGATAAAATTCACCAAACATTCTCTTTGTTCCGGCTTTAAATCCTCAATCTCGGGAACCAACGGAACTCGCACTTATGGGGTTTTTGCGAACCATCTAAGTGTATTCTGATTCCTGACCTAGTTGCTGGACAGAAATGAAATTAAGTGGAGGTGACGCCAGCCTGGCTAGTGTTTTGTACAAATGTGACAAAATAAAATACAGTCCTTCTATCAGTAGATTCCGACAGCGCATTGTTGTGATCATGTTTATGCCAAAATAAGCTTGTTTTGCACAGACGCATTTTCTTGTTGTTTTACATGAATATTGTGATTTCAAATGTCCAAATGACCAAAGGCAAAATTCTATTTGTCAGCTGGACAAAAGTTTGTTTTGGTTAAATACGTTTCACTGCTCATCCAAGCTGCTTCTTCAGTTCTGGTCAGACGCTGGAGGACACTGTCTTATATCTGCCTGGAGGAAGGAGCTAACTACACTGAAATGACTCTGAAATTAACACACACACTTGTTTACAGTTTCTGTTAGTTAGCGAGGCCTATTGATTCTGCACTGAGTGTGGGGTCTTATTAGCAGAATCATTCCCATTTGAGAAACGAAACAGCCACCTCACAAGAGGATGAACCAACACAGACGAGAGAGCAATACTGGACCTCAGTCTGCCGTACATCTCCACCTAAAAGACCCCACACTCAGTACAGGTCAATAGGCTTCACTAACTAACAGAAATTGTAAACAAGTGTGTGTGTTAGTTTCAGAGTAGTTTCAGTGTAGTTAGCTTCTCCCTCCAGGCAGATATAAGACAGTGTCACCAGCGTCTGAACAGAACTGAAGAAGCAGCTTGGATGAGCCGTGAAACATATTTGACCGAAATAAACTT
This sequence comes from Boleophthalmus pectinirostris, assembly GCF_026225935.1. Classification (NCBI taxonomy): domain Eukaryota; kingdom Metazoa; phylum Chordata; class Actinopteri; order Gobiiformes; family Gobiidae; genus Boleophthalmus; species Boleophthalmus pectinirostris. The sequence goes on along the minus strand of NW_026571153.1, from coordinate 29,003,887 downwards.
TTGTCCAGTTGACAAATTGATTTCTCCTTTTGCTACAAATCAAAAAAATAGAATTCTTGCGTGATATATACTTCTATCAGTAGGTGCCGACAGTGCTTTGTTGTGATCACGGTTATGCCGAATCAGCTCCTATTGCGCACTGTCGTTTTCTTGTTGTTTTACATGAATATTGTAATTTCAAATGTCCAAATGACAACATAATGACCCACGTCTTTCATAGATGAACTATACAGCAGACACAAGCACAGTAGATCTTCAGTTAAGTTATATTTTGATTTCCTCAAGCTGTCTGTGCTGCACTTTTGTACTGTCAATATTGGGATTTCCAATGAACAAAATGTAAAATAATGGTCTACTTTTGTTCTTATCGTTCAAAACAAAATCCCTGGAGAGAGCATAATAAGTTCCATTTAAGATGCCCATTACTAATAAATCAGGATGGGATCATTTCCCAATCTCACGTCGTATGTTTGTCCTCATAATGCCAGTACAGTAGTCTAAATTTGAAGTGCAAACAGTTTTGTTTATGTGCATAAAATATAAAGGGACAAGTTTTTTTTTTTTTTTGCGCAGTCAACATGATAAAGCTTTCAATCTTTATCTAATCTCTCTAAATCAAGGAAATTTCAGGTAATAATTTAAATTTCACAACGTTGTCTTCTCAAAATCTTACATTCGTTATTGTACCTCGAGGTTTAGATAATTTAGGTAAGATTTAAATAATTCTGGGCTTTGACTGTGCATTCTCTAGAATCCAATTGTGTTGCAGTCCCCATAGAAGCCAAACGTCGTGCTCTACTGTCTGCTGTTTTTTTTTTTTTTTTTTTGTCTTTTCTATTTCTCTCCCAAAAATGTTTAAAAATCCAATTATAAATACAAAACCTGAACAGTTTAACAGTAACTTTCCAGAAATTGTGTATAAAAAACCCCCAAAAAACATGTTCATCATATATATCATCATATATAAATAAATAAACATGTTATTCCTATTTATATTAATTCAATTCACAATTCAATTTTCTTAATTCAATATTACAAATTTTTACTCTTTATTGATTTTTATTTTATTTTTTTTAATCAGTAGACAAAAAATAATAATAAAATGAGTTCTCCACTCCCTTTTTAACCCTTCCTTTTGGGTCCCTCATTCATATATACTGACATTACCACGTAAAAGATATTTTTTCTGCAATATAATGTACCTATTATTTTATATACATTTCTGAAAATATACAAAATTACAATATTGATTCTTTTAAATGATTTGAATATTGCCTATATATTACGTAGGCTGCATTAGACCTCAGTTATTGTTGCCCTTCCCATCCTCCACAAAACTGATAAACAAAAAAAAAGAGAAAATTATACTAAATTACGCAAATATTTCTGATAAATTACAAAAATATAATCAGAGTAGGACATATAACAAAAAAATCTCCAAACATATATTTCTCTGTAAATCTCATATCCTACCTTCTGTGGAGCGCTGTCCTGCTTTGCTTCTTTACATCTGCCCGCGTTGGTGTGTTTTCATGCAGTATCCAGGCTCTCCCTCTCTCCCGAACCCTGCCCACCCACACATGCGTCAAGCGGCCCCCCCATTGACGTCACCGAGCTGGGTTTCATTCATAAGAGGTCCCCCCTCCTCCTCCCTCCTCCCTCCTCCCTCCCGCATCCTCCATCTACCAGCAATTAGTGACAGTAACTGCAGACTCGGCTTCAGCTGGCCAGGGAGGGGTCGGGATTCAACACAGCCCGTCAGATGTGTGTTGTGCTATTTTGAAGTAAAAGGCTGCAATGTAGTGTCAATGCCCCTAGGCTTGAAGCTTGATTTGAAAGATAATACTGAAAATCTCACTGCAATATAATAATAATGCATGAGTGTTATAGAGTATAGCGTGTTTTGAGATGCTTTACAGTTTGGTGCATTCTTCATTCACTGCACACGTGGTGGTGATAAGATACTATTGTAGCCACAGCTGTCTTGAGGCAGACTGACAAAAGGTGATGCTGTCAGTTTGCACCATCAGCCCCTCTGACCAGCAATGTGGGTGAAGTGGGTTTATTTGTACATTTACATTTATATAATTATGTTTTATTTGACACCTGTCTCTGTTGTCTTTTTGCTAAAATGTATTATTATCATTTATTAGTGCTGTCAAGCGATAAAAAAAATTGAGAGATGAATTAATTATGATCTGTAATTAATTAATCTAATTAATCTCTTTTTTGGTGTCACCTAAAAATTACTGAGAAAAGTCCATGATGAAAAGTTGAGGTATTTTCATTTGAATTCATTATTACATTATTTTCATACTATCATTAACGTTTTTATATAAGTATCATCATTATTATTACTGTTACTAATCTGCATAAATAAACTCAACTTTACAACATATAAACCATAAACACTCTAGAGCCACATCAGCCCGTTTGACATTAGAATGTGTTTAATGCAGCTTTGTGCAAGTCTCACAGAAACTAAACTTAAAACCGCATGGCTCATTTGTATAAATTAAGTGGAGAAAAGAAAAAAAAAAGCTCTTGTGCGCTGATGCAGTTCAGCTTCTGTTGGACTAAAGGACTCGACTCAGTGGAAAATGAGTGTTCTTTCTGTGACAGAGGGATGTTGATGGTGAAGTTGAGTCTGTTCTGTGTCTGTGTCGCTATGTTTTCAGAGATCAGACGTGTGCAGGTTTATCGCAGATGCGGCGAGAACGGGAATGAAAATTACAACTCTTTGCGGGAGCGAGCGGAGCAGGACTGCACAGTGCGGGACTGTGTCCTAACAACACATAAAAACAGATTTTATAATAAGGCAACTCGCATACACAAACAGTAAAGTTAGAAATTAAAAATAAGATTAACGTGATTAAAAAACATAACGCGCTAAATATGACTGTAACTAATTAATCGCAATTAACGCGATAATTTGACACCCCTACCATTTATATATTTTCTCTTTGTTATTATATTATATTGTGATGTGTGAGCTCCTGTGTCCAAATCATTTCTCCTTGTGGATCAATAAGTTTGTCTAAGTGTCTTGCCTAAGGACACAATGACACAGTGTTTTTGCCACTGGCGCCCCCCTGTGGTCCCTGATTTTCCAGCAGTCTCCCAGTGGGCGAGTGAGGTGATTGTCCATCCTCAGAGCCGCCTTTACCCCCTGTACTCAAGACAGTTCAAGAGGACGTCCCAGAGGATTTTAAAAGACGTGCAACATCCACTAAACTCAGTTTTAGAGTTTCAGCTGCTTCCCTCTGGTCAGAAGCTTTTAGCCCCAAGATCTGGAATGAATCTCAAACACAACAGGACTCCAGGCACTCCAAAGAAGCAAAAAGAGTAAAAAATCGCACGAGGAAAAATGCAGTAAAAGGCCTTTATTTAAATGGCCAAAGCCAACATGTTTCTACTTTAACTGGTCTTCATCAGGGCTTAAATAAAGGCCTTTTACTATATTTTTCCTCATGCGATTTTTTACTTTTTTTTTTTACTTCTTTGGAGTGACTGGAGTCCTGTTGTGTTTAAATTTGATCCTTTTTCCAAGAGCAAACTCCTGCAGCAAACAGCCACATTTTTGATCTTTCTATCTAGAACAAATCGTTTTATAAGCTTTGTTCCAGCTGCTATCGTACTTATGAATAAATTGTAATGTATTTATGTATCAATTTTAGTACACTCTCTTAGAAAAATGTTTTTTTTTAAAATATATTTAATATTTACTGTGATTTTAGCCAAGTGTGATGCATGTATTTAATTCATTATTTATGAAACTAAACATTGGCACACTGTAACACTTTATTTTGTAATTGTGTTTTTATACATGTTTATTGTTCATAATGTGGATGAATGAAATGTGAAATGTGGGACCAGCCTCTCAAATCTGCAAAACAAATCTACCTACAGCAGGGGTCTCCAACCAGTAGCTCTTTACCCCCTCCCAAGCAGCTCGCCAAGGGACTTCTGAATTATACGTATTGTCCAGAATAAGTCAAATTAGATTCATTAAATATCTATTACCATTGTACTTGTATCATTTTGATTTCTAACTTTGTGCACTAATAAATGGATAATAGTTTATATTTTATAGGCGTCTAACGTGGCTCTTCTATTCACTCAATTTCTTGTGGCCGCTAAAATGAGTAGCTCTCTGGTATTTTCGTTTTGTATAAGTAACTCACAGGAGGAAAACGGTTGGAGACCCCTGACCTGCTGGTATGAATAAAACAACCTAACCTAACCTAACCATCCAAGTCCTACCCAGGCCCGGCCCTGCTTAGCCTCTGAGATCTGACGGGATCAGGCTTTGACAAAGTTTCGTCACTTTCTAAAAACTATACTATTAATATTGATCATAGACTGTGTACAGTAAATAAATGGACTTAGCTAACCCGCCATGTTCCAAATAGGCTCTTTTCACGCTTACGTCACAAACCAGGAAGGTGTGGTGATACAGGAAGTGCTCCATGTGTTTCTAAACTCCACACACCTTGACTAGAAACATTTGAATCATTTCAGTTCCTGGACATGCTTAACTCTACTGAAGTAAATACAGTGTTGGGGAGTAACAGATTACATGTACCAGTGTTACGTAATCAGAGTACACATTATGAGTAACTGTATTCAGTTACAGTTACTGTTTCCATGAGTGGTAATTGGATTACAGTTACTTTGTTGAAATAAATGGATTACATTACAGTATTTTCCCTTTTCACATTTTGGGCTAAACCAGGACTAAAACCAGGACTAAACGAGGTCTAAAATCAGGACTAAACCAGGTCTAAACGAGGTCTAAACCAGGAAACCAGGACTAAAAGGTCTAAATCAGGACTAAACCAGGTCTAAACGAGGTCTAAAACCAGGACTAAACGAGGTCTAAAACCAGGTCTAAACAATATGACACTAACAGTAGGTGGATATAATTTAAAGCAGCAGTGATCTCATATAAAAATAATTTCTCTATCAATAATATTTTTAATTTGGTTAAGTAAAGTCTGGGCTTTTTATTTTCTTTTAACAGACAAAACTTCTTCTGTTCAGATCCTGATCTTTGTTTCTCTACAGTAAATAAACATCTGTTCATGGAGACTTGGGCTCAACAGACAATTTGAAGAGAACTTAAGAATTTTCAGGATGTGGTTGGTACATTCATGTCATTTTAAAAAAACATGACAATATCAAGTAATCCAAAGTATTCAGATTATGTTACAAACTACATTTTGGGGTATGTAATCTGTAATCTGTAGGGGAATACATTTTAAAAGTAACCTTTCCAACACTGAGTAAAGGTCCCTCTTAACAGGGAAAACCACCGCTTCATGACATCACAAAGTGCAGATGTGTAGAGATTAATAATAAAAGATTACTCAAACATAACTACACAACATGACTAAAAGCTCACAGTAGTCAATGTTGTGTAATAAAAGACCTTTAAATGACTCCACTGTCAAAGTAATGTGTAAGAAACACTCACAAATCATTTCAAAAGTTTATTAGGTATAAAATTACATTCACACTTCAGTTCAATTACACTGGTTCCATTGGTCGATACATTTACACAGCATAGTTCATTATTCCACACAGGGCACTTTATATACGTCAGCAGAGGCTCCAAACCAAACCAAAAAAACAAACAACTTTCAATTCTGACATGTCTCCCCTTGTAAATAGCAATAAAAAGCACAATAAGGTATTTTCAGAAAGTTGTGTTCTAAAATTGGAAGCAAAATTCCTCTTAATTTCATGTTTTTGTCATGAATACGGTTAGAAAATTTGAAATTAGACCTTTCGAAAGGTCGATGGAAAAAGGATTTTTCTTCCACAGCCAAAATAGCTAAACCACAAGTGAAAAGAAATTCTCGAATGTTGAAAATAAATATTGAAAATAGTTGAAAATAGGTCTGTTACGTTGATATTTTGAAGCTGATGTCGTCAACGCTGCCTGGGGGTGTGATGTTAACTGAAAGCACTGCTCTGTCAAAAGCGCTGTTACTCTAAGTTAGACTAATCCGAGTTTTGTTTTGACCAGAAAGAACCGACTTAACTGGAAATACAAAAGGTGACATGATTTGTGCACGCCCTTTCGAATAAGTTAAGTCGGTCACTCTCGCCTTTTTGAAAACCAAACACCTAAACGGGACCACGAACGCTCGGACTGATCCTGAAAATACGTTGTTTAAATCCGTTTTATGTTTTCTCTTGAGTTTTCAGACACCCTTAAAACTTTTTGACAGTGTGTGCTAATGTGTGCATTGTGTCACCGTAGTAACAGACTTTTTTCACAACATCCGGAAGTGCTGAGCTGTAGGTTTGGGGAACTTCTGGTTGATGGTTATCGGTTGCAAAATGTATGTGTCAATCTCTGGCGTCTTCTCCGGCAGCTTCGTAAATCTGCCCCATCACCAACAAGGTCCACAAAGGATAAACATTCTTCTAAGTGTGTGGCAAAATGAGTGTGTGTGTTTCGATGGAGGATTTGGTCTCTGTGTGGAGACTAGGGCTGTGCAAAAATATTGATATATCGATATACTGTATGGTTTAATGTGATGATACAGTATCGATATCGTGGGCAGCTGTATCGATATATCGCCAAGAGTATTTTGGGGTATCTTTTCACTAATTATTTTGTTACAGCACTACCGTTTTGTTGCTTGTTCAGAGGAAGGAATCTTTTTTTATGTGACACATTTGACATTTTCACTGTTTTGATGATTAAAATGGGCACAAGAAGTGGTTTAACAAACACTTTTAGTATCAGAGCCATGATTTAGCTTTTGTTTTTTATTGAACTGTATCGAATCGAATTGAAATATATCGTATCGAACCGAAAGTGCACTGTATCGAGATATGTATCGTATCGTGGCCTGTGTATCGAGGTATGTATTGTATCAGCAACTTCTTAATGATACCCATACCTAGTGGACACAAAGGATGCTCCAAAAGACTAAGGGCCTGTTTGCACGAGAACGCTTGTGAGTAAAAACGACAAAATATTTTATCACAAGTGCCTTTCGTTTAGACACTGACGGCGTTTTTGGGGAATAGAGACGCAAAAATCTGAAAACATTGAATACACTCCGCCGTAGCGTTTCCGTCTACACTGCCCAAGACGCAAAACTCTGCTCAGGTCGCGGACACGTTTACGTCACATACATTATGACCTAACCACCTGGCATGTGTACACAATCGAATTCCACACACTTTTGCGTCACCGTATGCACGCAGATTTCCTCCTAAAAAGCTTGTCTAAACGCGGAATATAAAGTGAAGGCGCGACGCCACTTTTGCGTCTTCTGTTCAGACCGTCGTCATATAAACGTAGACTAAGGCCATACTGAGCCAGCCTAACCATGTCCTCTGGGAGGATATGTCACCGAACAACAGAAGACCAACCGCGACGCTAAATCTTTTATTCCTTCTGCCATAAAGCTTTTAAATATAAAGTTAATGTGCTATTGTGTTCCTGATGCACTGAGGTTTGAATGTATGGCGTGTGTTTATGTATCCGTTTTTCTTTTTTATTTTATTTATTTATGGATTGTGCATGATCAGAGACGTGTACATTGAATTGCATTTTGGGATCAATCAAGTTATTTACTGATTGAATTGATAGAAAGATGAAAGCTTAAAGGCGAACAACGATGACGCATTAATGAACCACTGAGCAAAACGAATCTTATGGTCCTAGAGATGTCTCGCATTCGAACTGCACAAATCTCTCGGTCTATGTGAATCATGAAATCGATTTTCAAATTTTAATTCTAGAATCAGTTACTTCTGTTTAATTCATGACCATAATATTAGTTTTGTTCAGTGTGTCACTAATGCGTCGTCGTTGTTCTCCTTTAAGTTTTTGTCTTTCTTCCCTTGATAGTTGTGGATAAATTCTTCATGGACAGAATGTTTATCCTTTGTGGAGCTTGTTGGTTGAAGATTTGGTGATGGGGCAGATTTATGAAGCTGCAGGAGAATACGACACACATTTTGCCATAGAAAACCATTAACGGGAAGTTCCGCAACCCTACATCGCTTCCAGATGTTGTGAAAAAGGTCTACTGCTGAACAACTATTAAGGATTTGCGTGTGATGTGGCAGTTCAGTGACTTAATGTTTTGGCGGCCATACTGGAGGTCACGATTGGGGTTGATCCGGAAGGCGTTACTCAGTTACTACAATATAATCATGGCTACTTTAAAGAGCGCAAACAACATAAAACTGTCCGAAATTGCCAGCTCATTAGATCAGCCGTCATTAGAAAGATATAACGCTAAAGTCGTCCTCCTGGGTTGTGGAATAGATCCCTAATTCCGACGCTCGCTCTGTGCCCAACCTCCAATATCCAGATATTTCTAACTACTTAATTCATTCTTCATCGTCCTACACCAACCAAGAACTGAAAAGTTACAAGGGGTTATGCGTGACATCTTTGTTGATCACCAAACCATCACATCTGTTCCTAGGGGAATTAGAATGGGGCGTCAAAATCAGAACCGTAGGTCTCAAGGGCGGTGGAAATTGAGGGGGCGATTCCTTGTCGGCCTGTACAGCGCATTATTCTTATTTTATCACACACAAATACTACACTTTAGTCCAGATAGATAGTTTGACCTCCAGTATGGCAGCATAAACAACAGGTTACGAGCTTTTGTAACATACCGCATTTTCCGGGCTATTAGGCGCTCTGGATTTTAAGGCGCACTGTCATTAAATGGTCTATTTTCAAACTTTTTTGCACAAATAAACTGCACCAGACTTTAAAGAAAGCACAAACATTTGAATGGGTGAGTCGGACTTTGTTTGTCGCGTTCACGAGTCTGGGCTTTGTTCAGTTGTGTTGTGTAGGGAGGGTGCTGTCTGGGACCAACGGATTGTTGGCGTGTTCACAGTGACTCAGTTGTTCAGTTGTGTCTAGAAGTGGCACATTGCACTCGCTTTTTTCGGTTCGTTCCTCCGTTCCGTTCCTCGTCCTTGTGGAGTGATGAATGTGTCTGTGGGTGTTTTTCGTTTTGCGGAGCGCGTCTAATAGCCCAGAAAATACGGCAGATGCAAAACCTTAATAGAGAGACATGTAAAACACCCCCAGCGCGATGTCACATCAAAGCATCAATATCACATTCCATCTGCTCTCTGCACTGGATAACCTCTCCATCATTTGATTGGCTAGCGTGGTTTTTAGCGGTGCATTCTATACACATTTGTACAGTACAATCATTTCATTATTTATTTATAATTACATTTTGTGATATAAGAAAACTAGACCACTACAACATTCACAACCATTATTCTGAAAAATTATCAAGAGATTCATTTTTGTCCATAATGGAACCTATTATTCACATTCAGAAAGTATCCCAGCCCTTGAGGTCTTTGTACCAAACTGTTCTTGGTACACCATGACTTTTCTGTAGTATAGTCAGAGCAGAATTGCATGTGTTATGGAATAGACAATATATTTTATCAGTATTAGTAGATAAAATACCCAAGATATCCACAAAAATATCACGATATTTGCAGTATATTATTTTCAAAGCTGCCCCAGTCTCTGTGTTAAACAGACTAGTGAATGTTAGTGGAAACAGACAAGACATGAAAGAAGATCTGATAAAATCATATTAGCCTTTACCCCAGATACGCTTTGTCATAATTAACGTGCAAACTTAAAGGTCCAAGATTACACTAAATGGACTCTTGTGAGGTTTAAGACATGTTAGAATGTTCCCTCATCAAAAACAGACCTGGAGTTGTTTTGTTTCATTCACACATGTTTGAGTAACACTTTATTATGAGTCTGTCCACACCAGCAAAGCTCAAAATGCTCCAATCCATCTTATGAAGTCATGAAGTTGTAGTTTTTAAGTTCCAGAACCAGAACCCAGACTACCCCGCCCACACTCCTTCAGAACCATAGCCCGGACCACCCCTCACTCCTCCAGAACCAGAGCCCAAGCCCGACCCACCCCCCTCTCCAACAGAACCAGAGCCCGAGCCTGGACCACCCACCCTCCTCCAGAACCAGAACCAGAGGCTAGACCACCACCCGCTCCTCCAGAACCAGAGCCAGAGGACCACCACCCGCTCCTCCAGAACCAGAGCCAGAGGACCACCACCCGCTCCTCCAGAACCAGAGCCTGAGCCCGGACTACCCCCCCAACTCCTCCAGAACCAGAGCCCAGACCACCACCCGCTCCTCCGGAACCAGAGCCCGGACCAACTCCCACTCCTCCAGAACCAGAACCAGAGGCCAGACCACCCCCCGCTCCTTTTTACTTTTAGTTCAGTAGAGATTGGCAATTCCAGGGTTGAAATCATCCAAATGATTCTAGTAAAAGTCCATGGGGCACTTCCTGTATCACCACATGACATCACAAGTTGGAACAGAGTGTTTTCTTTTTGAGAGAACTGAGCCTAAACATGTGTGAATGAAGCAAAACTCAACTCCAGGTCTGTTTGTGCTGAAGAAACATTACAACATAGATCACATAATAGCGTCATGGGGGCCCTTTAACAATTTTGGTGGCATTGCTGTAGATATTTAACAATCCAAACTGATATTGGAAAATATCGTTAAGGCTGGGCCACAACCGATAACTGATATAGGATTTTTTTGATAATATGTTGACTGGAAAAATTAAAAATAAAAAAAAATATCTTTATGTCTGACCATTCTCGTGAATAAGCAGCTTAAAGGCCCTGTACCATTGGAGCAAAATGTACCTCGCCAAGGCACAGCAAGGTACTTGGTCAAAATACGTCTGATGAGTAGTGTTTGCATCAAAATATAAGGAAGTGCACTGTTAGCATGTTAGTTGCTCTTAGTCTTAAGTTTATGGCAAAACTCCAATCTTGCGAAAAGCACTTCGAAACTTATCGTGGTGAGCAATTAGGATGTTCAGAAATCAAAAGGTTCTGTATTTTTTGGACTATAAGTCGCACTTTTTTTCATGGTTTGGGTGTCTTCTGTGACTTATACTCTGGTGTGACTTACATATTAAAATGTTCACACTGACAGCCAAGAGAGGGCGCGCTAGTCTTGTGTGTGAGTATCTGCTGCTCCTGTTCCTCCTGTACCACTGTCACTTCACTCTACTGCACATGTCTCCTGCAGAAAGAGCCACTGTCCTGTTTGTATCATGTCAGTCGATCGCACCATTACTTCTGCACCACTGAACAATTTAACATTCAAACAAACTTATAAGGACAACTGCACTGAATATACATGAAAATGGTAATCGAGCAGCAGAAAGAAAGTTTGGAGTGAGTGAGAAACTTGTGACACTGGGAGGATGCACCATGAAACTTTCCTGAAGTCACTGGATGGATGGACAAACCCTGGACTTCAGTGACACTGAAACCATCCTGTCAGGATTCAGAAAGACCCGAATAATTCTAACTGGAACTGATGCTGAGTCTGACGACAGCGACACAGAAGAGGAAGCGGCGCTCTGTTTACCTGCGGAGGTCGAGGCCGAGTTGTTCAGAAGTGACAGCGAGGATGAAGAATTGAATGGATTTAGTGATTTGGAGTGAGATGGAGAGTTTGTTAAACTTGTTCTGTTCTGTTGTTTATGTTATAGATATCTGAAGACCTGTTCATATGTGACGTTAACAGTCTGTTCTCTGTTCTATTGTTATTACTAGAAGTTGTAGGTTCCTGGTCTCTGATTTTATAAAATACATTTCCCACAAAAAGTGCCACTTATAGTCCGGTACGACATCTATGTTTTTTTCTTCTTCATTACAGATTTTTTGGCTGCTGCAACTTCTACTCCGGAGAGCGACTTATAGTCTGAAAAATACAGTAACTGAAGAAGAACTTTGCCAACTGTTTAAAACAAACTAGTTCTGTTTTTGATGCCTTGCTAAAAATAGGTACAGTGCCTTTGAGTGTTGTAATGCACAAAACAAATAGAAGGCTTAAATGTGAAGGCGTAAAGGTGTGGTCATTCAAACGGCATAGATCAACATTACAGTAAAAGGCAGGATATAAAGAGATACACAATTCAAAACAGGTGATGGAAGTAACTAGGAGTAAGTTAGAATTTCATGTTCACATTCTATTATAGGACAAAGGAAGCTAAGCAAATATACTCTGGTGCGCTTTGCCGTGTGCTGCTTTTAAAAGGTGCACTATGCAACTTTTCTTGTGAAGAGTCAACCTGTTTGCCTGCTCAGAGATGTAAGTGCTTCACCTGGATTGCTCCACAGTATGAACCTGGGTGGCAGTCACAGTATTGTCAAAGTATTGTTTAGATAGGGCAACTAGATTGGGGTTGTCAAAAAGGAGGATGACGAGTTCTGGGGCGAAAAATGTTTGATGATGTTTATACTTTGTAACCGGCGATTTCTGTTGGTGTTTCAATATCTAATATGCCTTCATAATAATACGCTTAATAACTAACTGTAGGCACCATTTTCTGATTAAAGGAGCCGTCTGTGCCCTCACTGTTAGATGCACACTTGCCACGAGAGCTTTAATTCTAAATAAAAATGATAAAATTCTGACTAAAAATGAATTCTGCTTTAAAAAGTACCATGTAAACACTTACTTCCGAATTAAGTTGAATTCCAAATAATCGTTTTCATTAGGAATTAAGTGTGTGGTTTATTCTGATTTTAAAGCTGAATTAATTTATTCCTCGATCATGTACCATATTTTCCGCACTATAGGGCGCACTTAAAAGCCTTTAATTTCATCAAAAAACGACTGTGCGCCTTATCATCCAGAGCGCCTTAGATATGAATTCATTGGGGTGTCTTTCGTAAACTACAAAGCCGCACCACTTGCAGCAATACGGCTCCCGTAGTACCGTACCAATGAATTGTGGACGCCTGGGCTAAGGATCAATATCAACTGTGGTCTGAGCTTTCAGGAAGACCGGAATCATCTCTGAACTGCCAGGTAACAGTAACCGCACTGACTCGGATAATGACGAGAGGGATGTGGACGTGCTGGATGCCGTAATCACCCAAGTGTTTGAACAATTATGACTTATTGTGAATATTCTAACAATTTAGTGTCTCAGACAGTATTTTTTTACATGTTACAACTGAACAAAGTTGAGAGTTATTGTGAACGTGTTAAATAAAGTTTGACTGATTTATCTAACTGTTGTGTTTCGTTTAATGCGCTTTATAGTCTGGTGCAGTTTATATGTGAAAAAAGTTCAAAAATAGACCATTCAATGACAGCGCGCGTTATAATCCAGAGAGCTCTATAGTGCACAAAAACGGTAAATGTTTATTCTTAAAATAATTCTGGTCGTTCAGCATATGCTCGTTGCGTTGCCCTTCTGACTTGCGTCACTGGTGGCGTCCGGATGATCTGACTCCACCAGTCCTGACTTCAAACTTTCATCCAAGTCTCTTTGGATTTGTGAGCGGGATGCGGGAGTGGGCTGATGTAGAGCCTCACACTCAGTTTGTCTTCTTCATCCCTTCTCCTCAACTGTTTAATTTATGTTTTACAATTTTTATAAAAGTGACTGTTTGCTTTGAGACATGCCTGCTGACTAACTGCCAGATTTAATACCATACTGTGGAACTTTCCAGGTCAGTACACCTTCATGGAGAGAAGCAGGTAACAAACTGTCCATCAGGAAGGCTAGCTTTACATGTTGTGAGGAATCATATTATTCATAGTGCAAACGTGTTATTAGATACAATTTTAAAGGTCCAAAAAAGTAAATATATGAACAGAAGCGAGTGAACTAATTAAAAAATGAAAACTGGATTACATTCATAAATGCATGGGTAGGATAACTGCAGCCATTTTCCATTTAGAATTTTGATCCAAAATTCACAAACTTTTCAATCTGAGTTCCATCTCAGAAGTATCTTTGATTCACAAGTACAATACATTATTTTGTTAATGATAACTTAAATAAAATGGACTTTATGAGAAGAGATCCCAAGTCTTAAGAACTACGACTAAATCACAGACTTTCCCAGAAGTTTTGAGATGATTTAAGCTGGACGGACACTGTGCGATATTTTCGATCGTTTCACTCTGCTTCAGCTCAAACTGTACGACCAAATCGCAGGGTTTAAAAATTCACAGCTCACGATTCAGGTTCTCACACTAAACGAACCAGTTCAACAGACGAAACCCTCACGATATTCTTGCAACCAATGATTGCCGATTTGGAGCTGGTCGTGAAGTATTAATCAGTTCAGCAAGACACACGATTGAGCCAAAACTCGTCCCGATCCTAAAAACAGTCGCACGAGTGAAAAATTGGCTCAGAAAGAGTCAAAAATCACACAGTGTACACCCAGCTTTAACCGGAAGAAAACCGGATCTAAAAAACTAGGACTTATTCAGAACTAAACCAGGACTATGCTCTAAAACAGGACAAATTCCAAAAATCAAAGCAGGACTAAACAAGAATATAACCATCTCAAAAATCCAGTAAAATCCAGTCCTAGTTGTGACGTCGAGAGAATGCAGCCTACGGAACTTTCTCCCTGTACCACCCCTTCGTCACTGGACAGTACCTCAAACTATTATTTAACAATTTGTTCATAAGCAGCTGTAATAAAATACCTTTACAAAATCAGAATACATGCATTTTCAACCAGAGAGGCCACTAGGTCAGCATGGGCACTATATAGTCTAAAATTCATTATAGCCATGGTTACTAGAGTGATAAAGGATGGAGAGGGTTGCCATAGTAACAGTGGCCAATTCAAAACCAACAAAATATATATGTCTTTATCTAAATAAAATGATCTACTGGGCAAAAGTCCTCAAAATGGTGCCTATAACTAAAACACACAAATATATGTATGGACCCACCAGACCAGTTCTGCACTCCAACCGCCTACACCATGATTGTTAGCCATTAAAATAATTAGTCAAAAAAATAAAATAAAATACTCAATTAAAAATGCATATATTTTTAAAAGGGCTGTACCTGATTTTTTTTTCATGTATTAAAATAAAACGAGTCTCACCCTAAAAAAGCAGCTATTACGGCCAAAATGAGACGAATTATACTGCGACTTTAACGGCCGCTGCGAACTGGATCTATTTTTTCACGTAGTTTAAGAAGCCGAACCTGATTTTAAGGCTACGTTCAGACTGCAGGGCTTAATGCTCAATTCAGATTTTTTTGTGAAATGAGATTTTTTTTGCGAGCTCGTTCACATTTCCGATTAAATGCGACTTGTGTGTGATCTCCAGTGTGAACTTTAAATGGCCCAAAAGTGTCCCGCATGTGCATTGGAGGACAGGACGACTGTGCTCAGGGTTTACGGAAGTTGCCTAAACATGGACACTAACATTGAGGGGAGCGTGCCTATGTTCAAACATCCCCTTGTTCCTTTAACCTTTTCCCACCTTTCCTTTATCATCAATTTGCATCAGATTTGATCCCCATTTCTCCCAATTTGTTAGTCAATTACACTCAACCTATTCTCCAGCAGTAGTTGTAATGTAGAGGTCATGGTGTAAAGGATCCTAGGTTGAAATGACTCTGAATCATCCCTTTAAATGTGGTATTAAAATAAAAATGACTTGAATATGAGTTTCACTTCGAGAAAAATCTTAGAAATGAGGGAACATAGGGCTGAGGGAACATAATTCTCACCCTGTACCTAGAGATTTTAAAGCTGCTGTCGTACCAGAGCCAGAACATGTACAGCTTGATTTGTTTTAAGGAGATTAAGAAGGAGAAGGACGAGGTTTTTGGCCGTGGCGTTTTGTGGGGCAGTGGCAGCGACGTCCGTAGAAACGTGTGCAGAGTCGCAGCTGAGAGTGGTGGATTGTTAAGTGCTTCACTGCTTCACTGACACGGAATTCAGACACAATTTTCATCTGATGAGAAGAACGTTTGTGTACATTGGTGTAGGTGGGATGAATGTGACCTGGCCGTTCAGACTGAAGTCACATGTCAAAAGATCGGATATGTATCGGTTTTAGGACCACATATCCAAGTGGCCTGGGTCGCATTTGAAAAAATCTGATCTGTGTCGTTCGGACTGTCATTAAAAGATCAGATACAGGAGCATAGGGGCAAAACAAATAGGAAAACACTCATTTAAATATAAAGCTCCTTCTGATTGGCACAATCTTCCCTCTTCGATTCGTGCTTTAACTTCTGTCCCTTCATTTAAAAATGCTCTGGTTCAATATTTACAGAACCCATGTCATTGTTTTTGATTATTTTGTTGAATTTTTGTTGTTTGTTCATCTTGTTGTGATAATCTTTGAACTCTGTTTTAGTTTTCTTTTTTTCCTCAAACTTGTTTTATTATATGTCAAACAGTCGAGTGTGTGTGTGTGTGTGTGATTGTAGTTGTGTTGATTTTGTTGTTTTGATGTTTATTTGAATTTATTTATCCTACTGTCTGCCCTACTGTATCTGTCTTTTGTTGTTGTATTTATAAGGACCCCCTTGAAAATGAGATGGCAAGACATCTCAAGGGGCTTATCCTCCAAACAAAAAAATTCTAACAATTCAATAAAAAAAAAAAAATCAGATTTGGGTCACTTCAGGCTGCAGTCTGAACATAGACCAAGTATCTTAAAAAGTGAAAAAAAAAAAAAAAAACTACTTTCACTTTCCTAACGCATCTGAGGAATCCCAATTATTCACTGAGATGAGTTCTGGACATATTTTGAGCTGCTTGTACGATATATCCGTACTGGGGCAAGACACGTTTTGCTCAAATACATGTGTAAAAAAACAGATATAGGCCCTTTAAAACAGTAGTAATTATGCACAGCTCTTTTAAATGTGAGATTCAATCATTATTTACTGATCCATTCAAATCTCACATAGTCAAAATTGTCTATGCAAAATGTCTCTTCAGTAACCTAAAGAATTCAAAAAAAGGGAATTGTCAATGGGGAGTAGGATTTAGTTTTTGCCTCACCTTTGAGCTCTGTACAGATTTGCACTGTCCGAGCAGCGGCCGAGAGTGAAGCTTGTTTGCACTGAAATTGTAATAGGGATGGGAATTGATACGACTTATTGATTATTCATGATAAAAATTAATTGCTGATAAATAAAATAAAAATAAAACTATCCTGTACTACAGAAAATGGATTCTTGTGAGCTTTAAGCCATGTTTTAATGTTGTTACCTCCTCAAAAACACATCTGAAGTTGTGTTTGTTTCATTCACACACATTTGAGTAACGATTTATTATTAGTCTGTCTACATCTCCAAACATCAAAATACTCTGGTCCACCTTGTGATGTCATGAAGTGGTAGTTTTTAAGTATATGGCTACCTTTTACCTTTAGTTCAGTAGAAATAGGCAATTCCAGAGCTGAAATCATCCAAATGATTCTAGGTATATGGAGTTTAAAAACACAGTGGAGCACTTTCTGTATTATTGCGGAGAGGAGTGTTTTCTGTTTGAGAGAAAAACTCATCTCAGTGTGTGTGTGAATGAAACAAAACACAACTCCAGGTCTGTTTGTGACGAGAAAACAACATTATAACACAGATCAGAAAACTGCGTCATATGGGCCATTTAAAGATTCGCTATGTAACTTTTCTGGATTGAGTGTCTGCCACTTTCTTGTCGCCATGGAAACAGTACAGCTCTGCCTGGAGGGTTCTGCACTATGACTTTACACTTGAGCAAGATGTGCCAGCAGTTACAGGTCAGATCTATGGAAAATTTTTAAAGATTTTTGAACTTTAAAAGCACCCAGAACCGAGTAAATACAATACTGTTTAATGCCATACTGTGGAACATTCCGGGCAAAGCACTGACCCTTATATGAGACAAGTAGGTGGTAAACTCTAGCAGGAAAGTTACATGCACCTTTAACGTAGATAAAATGAACTGGTACCAATTCCCATCCCTGACTCGTAAAACTCTCTCCTTTAAAGATGCAGTAGGTGTTTGGACCTGTCCTCGTCTGCAGAGGTGGTCACTCCCTTTTGAGGACAGTTGACATTCAGAGCGCTCCCTCTGCGAGCGCACACGAGCAGGAGCAGAACACGAGAGGAACAGGAGCGGGACAGGAGCAGAGCAGTACCTCCACGTGGCTCCTGTCTCTCCTGGTGTTAGAGTCCGGGTTTAGTGCCTCGTCCGTGGGTGAGCAGGAGTCAGGCTGTGGCCCTATGCCAGGCCCATCTCCTCCAGCACACTGCGCGGTGACTCATCCTCCTGCGCACACACACACACACACACACACACACACACACATACATAAACACCAGAGCTCAGGCTGCGGTCTGCTTCACGGTTACAAACCAGAGGCCAACAGGTTTTACACACAAGGGTAGAATGTTTTTTTTTTCCAGTAACAAACATATCAAGTAGGGATGCAACGGTATTCAATATAATATCAAATCGCTCGATACTGGTGTCACAATTCGATACACGTGTTTGATCGATACACACGTCCCTCCATGTGCGCTCTGTTGTTGTTTATTTTAGTCCAAAAGGAAAACAGTTATCACGGGGTCCTCCTCTATAGGGACTTACAGCTGAAATATTCTAACATTAGTGTTTTTTTATTTTACGTTGACAGAGACAGGAATGACAAAGGTATGAACTTTTAATTATTTTAGAATCGATTTTACCTTTACATCGGCTTTAATCAAATGCTCTCTATCTCATAAGTTTCCCTCAGAAAACGGGCTGTTGAGACATTTCTACGTAATATAACATAGTTCTGGACACAGAGTGAAGAAGATAGTAGAGTGCAGAGTGTTTAAAAAGAGCAGGGTAGGTGGCGTGGTGCGCTTGGGACCGCCTTGGCGTGGAACAGTTAGGAGGGGGCCAATGCAGTAAGAGGAGAGACAGACTCAAGAGGAAAAGAAAAGAAATCATCAAATCATCCTCAAAAAAGGAAAGGTCTGATAATTTAACTCCTCTAGCAGTCTATATTAAGAGTAAACTGGTAAATTATAACATCTAAAATTGTCTGAGAAACTTTGTTCTTAATTTACTGAATCAAATGAACTAAAACACTTCACATATAAACTACAACAGCACTGGGATGTATTGTTTGTATGTATTGTTTCACTAATAACAGTGTTATTACATTGTACATTATTACATCGTGATATCGTGACCCAGATATATGGGTTGAGATATGTATCGAATCATTGGAAAACTTTACCGTTGCATCCCTAATGTCAAGCGTTATCAACTGTAATATATATTTTTTTTATTTAAATTTGAAACAAAACAAAATTGTAAAAAATAATATCTCAATTAACTGAAATCCTCAAAGGTTGAATTACGGTGAGTGCATCAGTTCACTCCAGTGGTATTACACTAATATTTGTACTACTTACTTAAGGCATGGACACCAATGTGCCTAACATGTGCAGAACTATAACAAAAAGACCTCGCTCTGATCTGAACGGTCTCTCCCTGAACTCCAGCACCTGCACCAGTCATGAGTCAGTGCTAGTGCAGCCTCTGCAGCTCAGGGAGGGAATTCTGGAAGTTCTGAGCTTCACATGAGACCTGTCCTGTCCATAAACTGAGAATGAAAATTTAAGCCTGTGCCTGAATGGGGCACAGGCTTAAATGAAAAGGCTAGGCACACCGAGTACAAGCATTCCAAAAGATCTGAGGGTCTTATGATAGTATTTAGTGGTAAAGCTACATTATTTGAATCTTTACCTTGAGCCAACCAGTTCAAAATCTCATTTTAACCAGCCTTTAAACTAGAGCTGCTTGATTCTTACAGATTTTTTCTCTTTATGAAGTCGAAGTACTCTTAGTAGAGTATGTGTCCGTGTGCTGTGTGTGTACCTCCTGTAGTAGATCAGACTGCTCGATGGCTTTGAGGACACTTTTTTTAGATGTGTCCTGGATCTCTCCTCCCATCAGGAACTCGTCCAGGATGAAGTAGGCCTTCTCAAAATTAAAGATGATGTCTAGTTCACACACCTGCACACACACACACACAGGACATGTGAAGAGAGCAGAGGTAACGTGAAGAGAGCAGAGGACAGGTGAAGAGAGCAGAGGACAGGTGAAGAGAGCAGAGGACACGTGAAGAGAGCAGAGGACACGTGAAGAGAGCAGAGGACACGTGAAGAGAGCAGAGGACACGTGAAGAGAGCAGAGGACACGTGAAGAGAGGAGAGGACAGGTGAAGAGAGGAGAGGACAGGTGAAGAGAGCAGAGGACAGGTGAAGAGAGCAGAGGACACGTGAAGAGAGCAGAGGACAGGTGAAGAGAGGAGAGGACAGGTGAAGAGAGGAGAGGACACGTGAAGAGAGCAGAGGACACGTGAAGAGAGCAGAGGACAGGTGAAGAGAGCAGAGGACACGTGAAGAGAGCAGAGGACACGTGAAGAGAGCAGAAGACAGGTGAAGAGAGCGAGAGGACAGGTGAAGAGAGCGGAGGACAGGTGAAGAGAGCAGAGGACACGTGAAGAGAGCAGAGGACACGTGAAGAGAGCAGAGGACAGGTGAAGAGAGCAGAGGACACGTGAAGAGAGCAGAGGACAGGTGAAGAGAGCAGAGGACAGAGCAGAGGACACGTGAAGAGAGCGGAGGACACGTGAAGAGAGCAGATGCAGATAAGCCCACTTGAGAGGAGAACACTTACACTGCCAAAGTATTTGTCCAGGAGCTCCACAAAGCGATGGATGACCTCCAGCGTGATGAGCTCATTGTCCTGTTCTTCTATCGCACAGCAGAAATACAAACTGGCATATCTGCAAACAATCCAGAACTAATTACATTCAGAACCTCTTTCTTTCACAAGAGTCCTGGTTCCAGAGGAAATAGCTTATTGTACATGATTTTATTGGTGGGGGATCAGAGCAGGTACAGGGAGAGCATGCAAACTCCACACAGAAAGGCCCAGATTCAGAAGAAATGTCATGTTTACAGTGAAAACAGTTTCAATTATGCAGTGTAATTCTTACTGGCTTGCTTCCCTCAAAGGAAATATGTAGTAAATCAGAGTGTTCACCGACGCACCACTGTGTCACCACCAGATAATGGCCACATTTACATGATGTTTTTTAATTTCAAATTAATTGTTCTGAATTAAATAGTTTGGAATTAAAATATTCTCTTTCGCGTTTACGTGGCAATAATAATTCTGAATTGAGGTTTACATGGAAAACTCAAATCGTCTTTTAATTTCTCTCAGCGTCTGGGGGTTATGCCAAGGACACAAACATGATCCATGATGATTTCTCCGCAGTGGTCCTGATGATAATTGCACAGCAGCTGGAGAATTCTCTCATCATGCTTTATGTCTGTCAGCTGAGGAAGAGAAAGGAAGAGTGTCACAGAAGAGAGGAAGAAGACAAACTGAGTGTGAGGCTGCTCTACCTCAGCCCACTCCTGCATCCCACTCACAAATCCAATGAGACGTGGATGAAAGTCCGAAGCCAGGACTGGAGCCAGATCATCCGGATCGTGTCAGAAGGGTGACACAACGAGCATGCGCTGAACCACCGACGTTATTTTTAAGAAGAATGAGCGTTTACATGATCGATCAGAAAATCGGCATAAACCACCCACTTACTTTGGAAATAAATGGAATGTCTTTTTAAGCGGACATGGTCCTTTTTAAAGCAGAATTCATTTTTATTCAAACCAAATTATTTTTATTTGGAATTAAAGTTCTCATGTAAATGTGGCAAACGAAACATGGAATCATTTAAGTGACCTTTACTTTGTAATCAAAAGTACCAGTAAATGATCAAATTCAAGTAACAATTACACAGCTTCTCCAAATCCAAATGTATGAATAACTGGAGCAAAGGTGTACTTCCTCCTTCTGGAAAGGTTAACTGATTAAGGTAAGGTAATTCAATCAACAGTAATCTTTAGATGTCACATTTAATAGAGAAGTATGGTCGAACCTATGGTAGAACCTTGACTAAATTATTTTTGATGTATTTATTTATTGATTTGGCAGGGAGAGTGCAGATTAATGAACATTCCTGCAAATGCATCAGATTTAGCCACAAGGCTTTCAGAAGTTTCATCTGTAGTATGTAGACAGAAGTAACATAACACAATCACATTTGTTACTCATTGTATTATTATTATGTAACAACTAAGTAAAAGTAACATTGTAACAAAAAGGTAGGTTATGTAGGAGACTGAAATATTCAAATCAAATTCAAAGGGAAACATTGAGACCTTATCACAGGATTTTGCTCTAGTAAAACATATTCGTAATGAAAATCTAAACTACCAGCCAAAAGCATGGACACACTTTCTCATTCAGTGTGTTTTTTATTCGTTACGCTTACACACGGGAAACTTAAAACATATTAAGTAAGATATATGCAATAATGCCATAAAGATAAAAAGCTAAATAACTTGACTAAATATTTTTTATATTTTAAATTTAAATCTCAAATGGTGGCTTTTTAAAAAATTATTAAAAGTGTGGAGTTTTTTTAGTCAATTTTTTTGTTTCTACATTCATTCATAATAAGACTCTACTGTGTAAATAACAGTAATAAATAATGTAAATAAAATACATGAAAAAGAGTGTCCACACTTGTGACTGGTAGTATAACATAACCAGACCCACGTCACCTCTTGTAGACGATCTTAAGGTCTCTCCACTCCAGGAAGCTGCACATCTTTGGTTTTCGGGCCAGGACGATCTGCATGAGTTCCCTCACCATCTTCTTCTTCTCCCTCTCGGCTGTGGCCATGTACCACTTCTGCAGCCGGAGCTTCCCCTGGCGGCTGAACAGCAGCATAAACCGCATCTGCACACAACAACAACCACCACCACCATCAGGGGAATAGTTTATAATGCACAAGAGAACAGAGATTCATATGACATTCTTATGATATTCTTACATTTTAAATACATTTGCCCATTAATCATAGAATTTTAGAAGAATCTTTACACCAACATATTAAATACAAATGAGGCTGTCATGATTGCACAATTTGAAGTGCGACACAGAAAAATATCAGAATAAATAATAATAATAATAATAATAATGAATTTGTCTTATACATTGCTTTTCCAGTTCGCTTAACAGTTTGGTGCATTTTTCACTGCATACTACAAGTACATATAATATTTGTAACTGCCTAATGCCACTGACACAAAGCAAGATCATTCCAGTAAACCTTCTTTTAACTGAATCATTAAAAGGCATGAGCTGCACCCATAAACTGTATAAAGAAATGGACAAAGAATGGTGACACCCATAGTGTTTGGTTCCAGTCAAATGAAGCTCATTGAGGCTTGCAGTTATAGCGGCAAATTTGGAGTCAAGTTCTATATTTGGAATTCCGACCACAAGTATCACAGCGACCAAGGAGCCGATCCGGAATGAGGCCGTCAAAGGTAACGCCCCCTCCCACCAGCACTGCTGCGCTGACAGGGAGCAGGCACTTAACAACGCCACCAACCTGTTGCTAACACGAGCGGGAGCAACCCCGGGGGAAAGAAGGCACCTAATTTGTCTGTTATAAACAGAGATGTGCAAAATTACTGAAATATCAATATATCGTATCGTTTAATGTGATGATACAGTATTGACATCCTGGGCTGCTGTATCGATATTTCACCAAGAGTATTTTATGGTATATTTTACTCAATTATTTTGTTACAGCTACACTTTTATTGCTTGATTAGACGAAGGAAACTCATTTATTTGGCATTTTCACTGTTTTGATGAGTCAAATGGGTGTGTTTCATATGAACTTTGCACAAGAAGTAGTTTAACAAAGACTTTTAGTATCACAGCCATGATTTAGCCTTTATTTTTTATTGAACCAATCAAATTGATGTGAAACATATCCTATCAAGTTGAAAGTGCACTGTATTGAGATATGAATCGTATTGTGGCCAATACATCAAGGTAAATATCGTATCCACAACTATAATCAGGATAAATTAGCTCAAATAATAAAACAACCAATAGTTTCTCGTCACAATAATCATGATCCTAGAAATGAATTTTACAAATTGTCAGGAGGAAAGATAGTAAACATTTCTATACTAGTTTGATTTTGTCTGAAGTGATAGAGCAATTTGGTTTTCTAATTGAATACTGTTAAGGTCAAATGCTAAATAGAATAAAATGTCTAGACATGGGGATCATTACAATGTGATTATAGGGGTGGGCAATTATTTTTTTCCATGGGGCCAGATGAGAAACAGAAAATATTGTGGAGGGCCGGGTCAAAATGCTTAACTAATTTCTGCATAATATTAATATTTTAAAAAGCAGTACATATGACTGTTTTGATGAGTTGCTCAGACTGGTAAGAGTTTATGTTATGACTAAGCAATGAAAAAGTGAGGCCGCCTTATAAAAAATGTCATTTAAAAACACATCTAAAATAAAAACAATGCAGCTTTAGTCCATGCATGAGGTCAAATTATAAAATATGTTTATTTTGTAATTCTAAATTATCTTAAACAGGCTGGTCAGACTCAACCAAAGGTCTGTATGTGGCCCGAGAGCTGGACACTGTCCAGGTCTGATAGAGAGTGACACAACAGGTTGGTTTTCTCCCATGTGCAGTCAGGAGAAACCAGTATTATTTCCAGGCTATTACACCACAAATATTGGTCCTGATCCTGTACTTATATTTACACATGTGCAGGTTAACTCGACATTTCACTTGCTCTCATCTGGAAAATAAGCACACAAATGAGGAAGGGTCAACTCAAGCTACAGTCCATGGAAGTTCAATCTGCAATGCTAAACCAAACCTACTCTACTCTAGACATTTGCTATATGTAAATATTTGTAAAGTTCCATGATCAATGTCAAGGCCAGATTATCCATATGGGCCAGTGGCACAGTGCCCAGGGGCACCAACCATCCACAACCAGTAGGTGGGAGCACTACATGACTCAAACTATTCTCAAAATAACTTAAAATATTTTTTGTAAATTTGTATCTTATTCACTTCAAAATGTTAAATGGCCATACATAACTTGCCCCTTCATGTACTGAATACATATACAGTAGTCATCATGTACTGTATAATCTATAGTTGGATGCTACTTGACACTTGGATGCTGTTAAGTTAATTTTTAATTGAGACATTTGAATATGCTTCCATGAGTATAGTTGGTGCTGGGGGAGGGCACCTGTGAGGTATAGTGCCCAGGGGAACCACACTGGCTTAATACAGCTCTGTCAATGTACATAAGAAAGCACATCATTTCTAAAACTATGTCATGAACAGAGGTGGGTTAATATAAGTTTTTTTTTTTTTCTTCTTCCAGCTCCTTTTCGAGAAATGTGCTTTTCTGTTGTTTATAATGTGTAATGTTGTATGTGTATGATTATTGTTTCTCTCTTGGCACAATCTCGAAATAAAAAATGAACCAGTCCATTTTAAACCTGTTTCTTAGTCCATGTTTCTTGTCCTTTTCGCGTTAGTTTGGTGTGCCTGTGGGCCTGTTAGCTCCCCGCTGCTCTGCTCAGGTACACAAACCCAGGTGAGCACTTCCTGGAACGGTTCACCTTACAGCTAGCCCGCATGTTAGCATCTCTCGTGTTTTAGACAGAAAACACATAACTCACCATTGTGCCTTTCGCTCTAGAAACCCGTGGCTACTTCCGAAAGCCGGCGGTGCAGTCAGTCATCAGGATCAAGCCGCCGATGGGGTGGAACTGGCGATAGACTTTACGTGTCCATGTCGGTTTCACATACGGAAACTGCGGACGAGACGGGAGCACACGGAGCATGCGCACAGCCGCACTCGTCTTCCTTGTTACCAAATGACGTCACGCAGCTAAGGCGTTTTTCTGCCATCTGCTGTTCAACTTCATTTACCCTTTAACTTTAAAACTTCAATGTTTTTCAGAAAGATCTATGCCTGTTATTGTCTTCTCTGAAATGTATGAAAAATAATAAATAAATAAAATCTGCTGTACAACTTATGAAAACTGTAGAACAACTTAAAAAATGGAAAACTCCAGCTCTACCTCGCACACAACTGTGATTCAAACATCCCTGTTTTTTTTTTTTTAAATTCATTTTTTTCCCCCACAATTTTATTCCATATTTTCCTGTATATTTATGTTACTACTCGTGCCTCTTGTACGTCTTTTGTTTTGCTTGTATGAAAATGACTGTAAAAGCATTTAATTATTTCATTCAAAGAAAAAAAAAAAAAAAAAAAAAATTATGATTACAAATATGTCATTATGTCAAGTCAACCGATTTATTGTCTGCACTTTCTGAATTCATTTCATAATTATCTTTGCAAAATACCACATTCATAAAGTCAACCTAGGCTACCTTTACAGTTTTCAGGAAATTAATATCACTGTTCAAACCTCCAACCATAAAAACGTAAATTATATAATTAAATTGTAGAAAAGAAACAATTCCCCACTATTAGAACGAGTTACAGCATACTCCACCTACTGTCAGTAGAGGGCGCCAACCCTCTTCTGAGAGTAAGCTTGTTTACCATGGATCTATGATGTTTACACTTTTTTTCTTTACTTGTCAGATAACTAAGTTTTCCATTGCTTAGAGCAGAGTTATGGTGCAAGGCCCCCAATTACACCTTTTTCTGAAATGAAATCACATTATTAAATTAATTGACATTCTAAAATGGAATCTTCTTCTGAAATGAAATGCCATTGTGAAATGGCATCATATTGTAAAGAGAGAGGACACAGTGTGAGGAGAGAGGAGACACAGAGAAGACACAAGGACAGAGACATGTTCCCATGGACCAGAGTGTCAGTCTGGTGGCTCTAGTGTGTGTTGTAGAGCTGTCTCACATTAAGACTATACTTTCAGGGATCATTTCTAGAGTTTGTGACTTGAGAAATGTGTTTCTAAAGTGTCTGGTCTCGCTGACCACGATGAAGAGTTGTTAATACTCCTTCCTGAGCATGAAGCAGACAGAGAGAGCAGGTTTACTCCTCATGCTCTCTGTGCCTGATGACTGTTCACTGTTTCCTCTGGAGGCAGTGAGGAAGGTGTATGATCTGAGTGGTGTTTACTTGTTCTGGAACTGGTGCAGCTTTACTGTCTTAAAATTGGGATACTGATTTTCAAACACTTCAGTAATTGAAATAACATCCTAATGTGCATTTAAGTAGTGCTCCAAATAAAATAACATTTTGGAATTAAACATCCTCACATTCTAAAACAAAATCACATAAAAATAATGAGTTCAACTTCTAAACTAACACCATCTTGTAAAATTAAATAATTTCACATTCTAAATGAAATAACATTCTGAAGTAAAATCACAGTCTGAAATTAAATGACATCACCTTCTGAAAAGGAATCACATCCAAAAGTGATATCCTATTCTGAAATGAAATCACATTCTGAAACGAAATCATGTTATTAAATGAAATTGTAACGGGGTAAGAGAATCATTCCTCTGCTGCTTTAAATGGGTGTGGTTTTACTGTTTGGTGTGGACCAATGGTCATGTAATTGGCAACTTGAAAAGGGGCGGTGCTTATTGTTTAAAAACCCTGTGAACCTTCTCCATGAGTCTGTCTCACAGCCTGTTGTGTCTCTGTCCAGGTCAGTAGGAGGCAGCTCACACATTCACTTATTATATTCATTATAAATGTTAAGGGGAAACTAGTGTTAGACTGAATGTGGACTGGATTTCATTTTGTTGTTTTAACTAAATGTCTGTGATGTTCTCTCACACCCTGTTGTGTCTCTGTCCAGATGAAGTCCCCGGGCTGTTTTGAGACTTGTCAGCAGCTTCATGGGTGAAACGGGGGCACGCTGGGCCAGAGTGCCACACCAACTGTCGATTGCCCACCATGGAGCCACACTAGCCCAACCAAACACCTGGACCTCTGGACAAGCTCTCGACAACCTTTTAAACAAACTTTTGAACCAACTCCCTCACCCCTGGACATGTTGATTCCCCATTAATACAGAAACAACTGGTGGATAATTGTAAATAAAACCCTTAAAACTAGATGGAGGCATTTTCTTTAGTGAAATGATATCACTTTCTAAATTTAAATCACATTCTAAAATGAAATGACATGCTGAATTGCATGTAAGACTCTTTCAAAAATGACTTCACATTATAAATTGGCACCATTTTCTGAAATTAAATAACATCACATTCAAAATAAAATAGCACACTGAAATAAAATATTATTCTCAAACAAAATGACATTTTCAAATGAAATTAATTGACATCACATTCTGAAAAGGAATCAC
Organism: Boleophthalmus pectinirostris; assembly: GCF_026225935.1. Classification (NCBI taxonomy): domain Eukaryota; kingdom Metazoa; phylum Chordata; class Actinopteri; order Gobiiformes; family Gobiidae; genus Boleophthalmus; species Boleophthalmus pectinirostris. The sequence continues at coordinate 28,975,775 of NW_026571153.1, read as the reverse complement.
ATCCAAAAGTGCGTCTTCTTCTGAAATGAAATCACATTCTAAAATGACGTCACATTCTGAAATCAAATCACGCTAAAAAATACTTAACATTCTAGTGACACAATCTTCTAAAATTAAATGACATCACATTGAAAATGAAACTGAGTTATTAAATGAAATCACATTCTCAAGTTAAATCACATTAAATGAAATAGGATTGTGAAATTAAACGACATCACATTCTGAAAAGGAATCACATCCAAAAGTGACGTCTTATTTTGAAATGAAATCACATTATTAAATGAAATCACATTCTAAAATGGAATCTTCTTCTGAAATGAAATGCCATTGTGAAATGGCATCATATTGTAAAGAGAGAGGACACAGTGTGAGGAGAGAGGAGACACAGAGAAGACACAAGGACAGAGACATGTTCCCATGGACCAGAGTGTCAGTCTGGTGGCTCTAGTGTGTGTTGTAGAGCTGTCTCACATTAAGACTATACTTTCAGGGATCATTTCTAGAGTTTGTGACTTGAGAAATGTGTTTCTAAAGTGTCTGGTCTCGCTGACCACGATGAAGAGTTGTTGATACTCCTTCCTGAGCATGAAGCAGACAGAGAGAGCAGGTTTACTCCTCATGCTCTCTGTGCCTGATGACTGTTCACTGTTTCCTCTGGAGGCAGTGAGGAAGGTGTATGATCTGAGTGGTGTTTACTTGTTCTGAAGATGGTGTAGCTTAACTTCAAATAAATTCTCAGAAGATTTTGGAACTGTCTCCAAGCTCTGACTGTCCCTGCAGTGTGGTGTGTTTGTTCAGTCTGAGTGCAATTGAACTGTGCTCAAGTGTGACACAGTTTCATGTGTACATGCACACACATGACTTTACTATACTCATGTACTATACTCATATACTATACTCATGTACTATACTATATTACTGATAGGAAGAAAACAGTGAATAAAATCTGTGCTTATTTCAATAAGGACTGTGACAGGAGTTTAGCAGCGTCTGGTGTCTGGCTGTTCTCACTGCTCCACATTGTTTCTATCTCCATAAACTCAGGAGGAGTGTGTATCATAAAAGGAAGCACATCTGTCTCACTATTTAACAGATTTTCCTGCCGCTGGACTTCTTTCCACCTCTAAAAGCATTAGAACATGTAAACAAATGGCACCGTGTGATGACGTTATCGGGTCGTGGCACAGTTCAGATGTGCAAATGTGAGTGTGGAACATAGAACCTACACAATAGTGTTTGAACACGACAAGGTTCTAAAGTCCTAGTGTGTGTGTCCTAAAACAGTGACATGGAATCAAAGTCTTTACTGGAATAACATCACATTCTAAAGCAGGAGTGTCAAACTCAAATTCACAGAGACCAAACTTCAAAACTGGGACTAAGTGATGGGCCAAATTAAATATTTATTTAAAAAATTATTTACTTATTGAAATAAATGTTTAATAAGCTTTGCTTAGACATTGAGTCCAGAACAAGCAGAATATAAAACAATAACTAAAATTTAAATAAATAATGTCTCTATAGCAGGAGTCTCCAACCTGTAGCTCAGGAGCTACCAGTAACTCTCCATCCTCTTCCAAATAACTCGCCAAAGTATTTTTAAATGATATGTACTGTGCATAATAAGTCAAACTTGATGAATTACCATTGAAAATGTATCATTTTGATGTGTAATTTGGTGCACTGATAAATGGATAATGGTTTATGTTTTATAAGGATCTAACTGTTCCCCATCTAAGGCTGTGGCTCTTATATTTACTCAGTTTCTTTGCGACTGCTGAATTTGGTACAGTGGCTCTCTGACATTTTTGTTTGGTAAAGGAGCTCACTGCAGAAAAAAGGTTATAGATCTCTGCTCTATAGTCGATCTGTAGGCGGTGGGCAGCTCTAATACAGATTTGATATGATCTTGTGGGCCAAATATAATTATGTTGTGGGCCAAATTTGGCCCCCGGGCCTGAGTTTGACATGTCTGCTTTAAAGTGACACCATCTTTTAGAATTAAATGACATCACATCCAAAAGTCATATCATATTGTGAAATGAAATGCCATTGTGAAATGGCATCATATTGTAAAGAGAGAGGACACAGTGTGAGGAGAGAGGAGACACAGAGAAGACACAAGGACAGAGACATGTTCCCATGGACCAGAGTGTCAGTCTGGTGGCTCTAGTGTGTGTTGTAGAGCTGTCTCACATTAAGACTATACTTTCAGGGATCATTTCTAGAGTTTGTGACTTGAGAAATGTGTTTCTAAAGTGTCTGGTCTCGCTGACCACGATGAAGAGTTGTTGATGCTCCTTCCTGAGCATGAAGCAGACAGAGAGAGCAGGTTTACTCCTCATGCTCTCTGTGCCTGATGACTGTTCACTGTTTCCTCTGGAGGCAGTGAGGAAGGTGTATGATCTGAGTGGGTGTTTACTTGCTCTGAAACTGGTGCAGCTTNAAATGACATCACATATGAAAAGAAACACATTATTAAATGAAAATTCTCAAATGAAATATTGTGAATGAATTGACATCACGTTCTGAAAAGGAATCACATCCAAAATCAATCATATTGTGAAATGAACATCATATTGTAAAGAGAGAGGACACAGTGTGAGGAGAGAGGAGACACAGAGAAGACACAAGGACAGAGACATGTTCCCATGGACCAGAGTGTCAGTCTGGTGGCTCTAGTGTGTGTTGTAGAGCTGTCTCACATTAAGACTATACTTTCAGGGATCATTTCTAGAGTTTGTGACTTGAGAAATGTGTTTCTAAAGTGTCTGGTCTCGCTGACCACGATGAAGAGTTGTTGATGCTCCTTCCTGAGCATGAAGCAGACAGAGAGAGCAAGGTTTACTCCTCATGCTCTCTGTGCCTGATGACTGTTCACTGTTTCCTCTGGAGGCAGTGAGGAAGGTGTATGATCTGAGTGGTGTTTACTTGCTCTGAAACTGGTGCAGCTTTACTGTGTTTAATTTCGGATACTGACTTTGAAACACTTTAGTAATTGAAATGACATCCTATGTGAATTTAAGCAGTGCTCCAAATAAATAACATTTTGGAATAAAACTCCTCACATTCTAAAACAAAATCACATAAAATAACGAGTTCACTTCCTAAACTAACACCATCTTTGTAAAATTAAATAATGTCACATTCTAAATAAATAACATTCAAAGAATCATTCTGAAATTAAATGACACATTCTGAAAAGAAATCATCCAAAAGTCATATCTGAAATGAAATCACATTCGAAACGAAATCAATTTATTAAATAAATTGTAACGGGTTAAGAGAATCATTCCTCTGCTGCTTTAAATGGGTGTGGTTTTACTGTTTGGTGTGGACCAATGGTCATGTAATTGGCAACTTGAAAAGGGGCGGTGCTTATTGTTTAAAAACCCTGTGAACCTTCTCCATGAGTCTGTCTCACAGCCTTTGTGTCTCTGTCCAGGTCAGTAGGAGCTGCTCAACATTGACTTATTATAACCAAAAAAATGTTAAGCACATTCCCCCGATTTAGACTGAATGTTGGACTGGATTTCATTTTTTTGATTTTAAGATTTTATGTTTTTAAAGCTTTGAATGTTCTGGCCCCACGTGACGTCTCAGACCTCATCCAGATTTCCTCCCCTGCAGCGCTCTGAGGTCCGAGGTCCAGCTCCAGCTCGTGGGGCCTAAGACGAGACTTAAAACCAGGAGGACAGGATCTTTCTGGGACCAACCCTAAACTCTGGAACATTCTGCACCCCCACGTCCCAACAGCCCCCACAATGAAGAGTTTTAAGTCTTGTCTTAAAACCAACTTTTATTCTCTGGATTTTAACACCGTGTGAGTCATGTGGTTTTCTGTGTCTTTTATTTATTTGACTTATTTAGTGCTAATTTATGTTTTTTATGTTTTTTGCTTTTATCTTGATTTGACTTTTTTTTATTGTTTTAGGACTGGTTTGACCACATTTTTTGCACTTGACCTTTTTCTTGTCTTTGTTTTATCTCTGTGCAGCTCTTTGGAAACTGCTTTGTTTGTAAAATGTGCTGTAGAAATAAAATGGATTTGGATTTGAAATGAAATGACATTATTAAATGAAACCACATTCTAAAATGACATCCCATTGTGAAATGAAATGCCATTGTGAAATGGCATCATATTGTAAAGAGAGAGGACACAGTGTGAGGAGAGAGGAGACACAGAGAAGACACAAGGACAGAGACATGTTCCCATGGACCAGAGTGTCAGTCTGGTGGCTCTAGTGTGTGTTGTAGAGCTGTCTCACATTAAGACTATACTTTCAGGGATCATTTCTAGAGTTTGTGACTTGAGAAATGTGTTTCTAAAGTGTCTGGTCTCGCTGACCACGATGAAGAGTTGTTGATACTCCTTCCTGAGCATGAAGCAGACAGAGAGAGCAGGTTTACTCCTCATGCTCTCTGTGCCTGATGACTGTTCACTGTTTCCTCTGGAGGCAGTGAGGAAGGTGTATGATCTGAGTGGTGTTCCTTTTTGAGCATAACACAAACAGTCATGTGTGGATGTAGTTTAACAAAAATTAAACTTTTTGTACCAGAATCTCTACCCTAGCTTTATGTCTCTCATAGCACTTCCCTAGTTTTCTCATCTGTAGTGTCTTTTACTGGTGACTTGAAACTGGATTGCCCTGAGATGAAGCTGACCAGATCCTCCAGTTTGGAGCAGGACTGCCGTGTACTATAGACAAGGTTGTCACCTGGCCGGCAAAAAAAATTATCTTCATCACCTCTTATCGCTGGCAGTAGATATGCAAAATAAACAATTATTACTTTTGTTTCTATATTTTAAGGCATTGGGTGAATTATTGAGTTATGAAGCATGTTACTGCTACAGGCCTTCAGTTGTAATTTGTTGTGTTTGCTTTAAATTATTTTGCTGGCTGTCCTGGATCCTGCTGTGGGAGCTCTGTTCCGTGATTGGTGGAGTACATTTACACCTGGCCAATCCTGCCTCACCTCCAGACTCCTCCACGTGTTTAAGGAGACTGGCAGCGCCTGTTCAGGACTGCTGGTTAGTGATGGTGAGATGAAGCCCCATGAAGCACTGAAGCGTTCCATCCATTTGCTCGACTCTTGAGCCGACGCTTCAAGGTGCTTCATTTGCTCCACGGTGCCATCAAGAGGCCAAAAAAATGTATAACAGGCAGAGTGATAATAAAACAATCAACATGATCATCTTGGTTCTGATGGAAAGATTTATATTGAACAAATGAATGATTAAATATTTGAATGTTTGTGACTTCAACATACAAAGTGTTAACCTGGAGTCTGTGTTCATGATATAACGGTCGGCTTAAAAGAAAAAGTAGGAACAAATTGGAGATCAGGATGTAATGTGACTGTGCTTGTGTTACTACTTTACGTCTGTGCTTATGCCACAATAAGGACGGCAAATTGGGTCATTTTATTCATTTTTATGTAAAAATATCAATTTCTCCACAGTATTTGGACTCAGACAGTTTCTTTTTTCCAGAGAATTTCCCCTGTTTAAAAAAAAAAAAACTTTCACAGCGCACAGATGAAGCAGGTGTGCTCCATCGCAAAAAAAAAAAAAAAAGTCTCAAATAGAATGTACCAAACTCGCAATAACCCAAAACCATAAATTGTGAAGGGAAATCCATTGCGTTTCTTTGGCCCTTATGTTTCGCGCTCCAAATCCACGAACCACTTCCTGAAGCAGTCATGTGGTACGGGCGGTTCTCGAGGCTTTGAACGCCGCCACATACGCCGCCACGTACGCCGCCACGTATGCCACCACGTACGTCACCAATACAAGCCTCGATACTCGCTTCACCAAAGACTTCCTGGATTACTAGACACACGCTTCGAAGCCTCGACACGAAGGACACGTCACTACTGCTGGTCTTGGTGGCCAGTCTTCCATTTGGCGTTCGTGTGTCTAGCTCTGTAGTTTAGTTCTGTTTTGTGCGGTTTTTTTAAAATTTGGTCACTCATGTGGTTTACTTTGGACACTTGTGTTTTAGTTTTGTGTGTGTCCCTCAGTTTTACCACTCGTTTTTGTATAAGCCTGTGTGACCTGTTTTGTGGCACAAAACTGTGTAATTCTGTTGGTCTGTTTCTTATTTTCTGTACAAATTTTAGTCTGTTTTGTTGATTTACTTTTATATTCTTGTTAATTATTAAGCATTACTTCTTTTATTACATTTTTCCACCTTGTTTTTTTCTTTTTTTTTTTGTTACTTCCCTGACCCCAGTGAGCTGGGTCGTAACATAGCAGTATACATAAAACAGAACCTGTTGTATTGTAAACATGGTAGCAGCTCTCCACAGGCCCATCAAATATGGCTTGTTTGTTCATCTCTTTCATGAGCAGTGAGAGGAATTCCCTCTTCAGTCCACCTTGTATCGACATCGTCCTCAAACCTTCGAGCATCATCAGAGAACTTAACTAGGAGGTCACAGTTTTCAGTGAATGTTGGTCTTTTGAGTCCCCTAACAGTTCCACCCCAGATGTTGGAGCAACAGACGTTAAATCTGCTGACATGTTTATGGTCGATCTGGAGTGTCAAATTTTGTATTATTTCTGAAACTGACGGTAGTTCCACCCTAAAAGCAAATAGAACAGGACTATTTTACTTCATGAACATATTGGTGAATTACAGCAGATTCATTCAACCACAATAAACCTCCACAGTTGTTGGGCAGGTGAGTTCTTACTCTTTATCCTTTGGAATTGTATGACTGTCCACGTCCACGTCTTCTTCATCCTCGATCACAGTGGCTGAATACAACTCAGTGTGTTTTCTCAGAAATTAACACAAAAAAATACATTTTGGTATTTTTAAATAAACAATATTTGTGATTTGAAGAGTGAAGAATAATACCTGTAACTTGTAGTTTTCGTCAAAGTTGTTAAATCAGTGGGCGACTGTTGACTGCTGTTGGGTATTGAACTCTGCAGCATTTCTGCTCATGATGATCATGTCTGAGTCTGACTCCTCACAATCTGTGGTGCACTCCTGGGCTGGGAAATACAAGATCAGATATTAAATGATTATTTTGAACCAATACCAGAGTGTTCCTCTAGGTAACCCTCTAGGTTTAACTCACAACAGATCATGAAATCTGCAGCTGTACAAATGTACACGGTGATGTGTTGATATGCCTTCCCCACTGCCTCCTTGTAATCTTTTCAAGAGAATGGGGTGTTTGTTGCTGGTATATTTTCATCTTTGAACCATCAGGATACAGCAGAAAGTGGGGACCAGGTTACATTCTTATCAAAGGCCTTTCATTTTGTCAGCGTTGTTCTGTGCATGTTCTTTGGCATCTGTCCCTGGTTTGACTGAAAGATGATGATCCCCTAGAGCCTGCAAAATAATTGAGTAATTCCCCTTTCTGTTAAAGTCATCAGAAGTATTGTCAGGTGGGGATCTAATCTTTATGTGTGTGCCGTCAGTTTCCCCTGCCATTTGAGGGAGCCTCCGTCAGTCTCGAAACCCCTGTGCAATCAGCCTAAACTCAGCTGCAGAGGGATGCTTCTGATATTTCGGTTTTAAAATGGCATTTATGTCACAGTTTCTTGTGTAATTAGACAACAGGTTGACAAGCCTTCAATAATCAGGTGTGAGATGGACCTGTACTCCAGGTTAGTAGACAATCACAAAAGGCAAATTGCTACATGGTAGTGATGTTACGAGATGTGCCAAGACTTTGAAGCATGTGTCAAGTAATGAAAGGGGTGTTTCCACGATGTGAGTATCAAGGCTTGCTTCATTTGGGGGAGGAGCCAAAAATGATGACGTGTGAACCCTCGCTGCGTGGACCTATCAAGTGATTGCTTCAGGAAGTGGTTCAGATTTTACTGCGAGCTATTCAAGCGATATTAAGGGATTTGCGTGTGATGTGGCAGTCACATGATTTAATGTTTTGGTGGCCACACTGGTGGTCAAGACTGGGATTATTCAGTTTATTACAATATAATCATGGCTACTTTAAACAGCGCAAACGACATAAAACTGTCGCCAGCTCATTAGATCAGTCGTCATTAGAAAGGTATAAAGCTAAAGTCGTCCTCCTGGGTTGTGGAACAGATCCTGATCTAATTCCGATGGAGCTTTGTCAGTCTAATCAACGCTCGCTCTGTGCCCAACCTTTAGCCTCCAGATATTTACAACGACTTAATTCATTTGACATCGTCCTACACCAACCAACAACTGAAAGCTACAAGGGGTTAGAAGCGTAGCGGGATGCGTGAGATCTTTTTTAATCACTAAGCCATCACATCTGTTACTGATAACAATGGAGTTGGGAAATTGGAGAAAGGGAGTCAAAATCAGAGCTGGAGTGACCTGGGACAGTGGAAATAGGTGACCGGGTGGGAGGGATTCCTTGCCGGCGAAAGTGAGGAAAGGGCGGTGGGTGGGGGATACCGTGCCGGTAAACCGGCGAGAAAAATACTTTTGGTATATATCATTTCATTTACTGTAAATCCCTTCTTCGTTTGTGTGGAGATGGTCCCTCACCAGAAATTAAATGTTGCACAGACGACTGGACTCAGTGGGCTCCATCCCTCTCTTTTTATATCGCTCTCCACCTCTGTCTGTGATCTTTATCAGCCAGGATCTGATAGAAAGATACTTTGGCCTCCTTCTTTAGCAGATTGACTCCAGGCCAGAACATCCAACAACAACACAAGCCAAAACCTTTGTTATCCAATTCAAATTTTATTGCACACAAATACTACACATTCATCCAGATGGATAGTTTGACCTCCAGTATGGCGACATCAACAAGAAGTCACATGGTTTTGTGACGTAGATGCAAAATTTCAATAGAGCTGCGGTCAGTAGAGAGTTTGGATAGAGAGTGGAGAGAGTTTGGAGAGTTTAGGGAGAGAGATTTAGGAGAGTGAGGAGAGTAGGACAGGTGATAGGATGGAGCCAGCGAGGAAGAGGAGGTTTTCCCCTGTGTGGGAACACTTTGATCTGATATCTCTTAACAAGGTAAGCGAAATCTAACATCATTACAGACACATTAGGTTTGCTTACCAGAACTATTTTTCATGGATTCTTATTTTATTCAAAGTTGAGGTGTTTATTGTGTTCCAAGGAGTTGGGGAACAATAAGAACTCTTCATCCATGCTAAGGCATTACCATGACTTGCATGAGAATAAGGAGGAAACTAGAGCTGAATGTCTGTGATGTTCTCTCACACCCTGTTGTGTCTCTGTCCAGACGAGGTCCCCGGGCAGTTTTGAGACTTGTCAGCAGCTTGGTGGGTGAAACGGCGTCACGCTGGGGCTAGAGCGCCACACCGGCTGTTGATTTCCCGTTATGAAGCCATGCTAGCCCAACCAAATGCCCGGACCTCTGGACAAGCTCTTGACAACCTTTTTAACAAACTTTTGAACCAACTTCCTTACTCCTGGACATGTTGATTCTCCATTTATACAGAAACAACTGGTGGATAATTGTCAATAAAACCCTTAAAACTAAACTCTTTTGTCCATAGTTATCTGGTGATCCACAACACCTGCTGTGCAGGGCGGTCGAGCCCTTAGGGGGCGTAATAAAATCACATTCTGAAATGAAATGACAGTATATTCTGAAAAGGAATCACATCCAAAAGTGACGTCTTCTTCAGAAATGAAATGCCATTGTGAAATGGCATCATATTGTAAAGAGAGAGGACACAGTGTGAGGAGAGAGGAGACACAGAGAAGACACAAGGACAGAGACATGTTCCCATGGACCAGAGTGTCAGTCTGGTGGCTCTAGTGTGTGTTGTAGAGCTGTCTCACATTAAGACTATACTTTCAGGGATCATTTCTAGAGTTTGTGACTTGAGAAATGTGTTTCTAAAGTGTCTGGTCTCGCTGATCACGATGAAGAGTTGTTGATACTCCTTCCTGAGCATGAAGCAGACAGAGAGAGCAGGTTTACTCCTCATGCTCTCTGTGCCTGATGACTGTTCACTGTTTCCTCTGGAGGCAGTGAGGAAGGTGTATGATCTGAGTGGTGATTACTTGTTCTGAAGATGGTGTATCTTAATTCAAAATAAATTCTCTTTGACCGGTTGGAATGGAGCTATCTGTGGGATGTGCTGCAGCATATGGGACTTCCGTCGGGTTTTATTAACATGATTAGAACCTTATATGCTAATCCCACTGCACTTGTGTTAACGGGCAATGTGTGTTCATCCAGGTTCACTGTGTCTCGTTCTTCACGCCAGGGCTGCCCCTTATCGCCACTTTTATTTTTGTTTATCTTTGGAACCTATCGCACAATTAGTAAGACAATCAGGAAAAAAGGCGCCTATCACAATCCATAATACAGCCCATTATATCTCCCTGTATGCGGATGATATTTTAATATATACTAGCAACCCATCAGAATCAATACCATATCTCCTTAATATATTTGAACTGTTTTGGAAATATCTCGGGTTACAGGGTGAATTGGGCTAAATCTGCTTTGATGCCTCTGGGATCAACAACACTAGATGAAACCTCTTATAGTATACCAATAGTACAAAACATGAAATATTTAGGGGTCTATATTCATTCCTCTCTCAACTCCCTGATTGAAAACAAACTATAAAAATTTGTTGCAGACTATAGATGGAGATCTTAAAAGATGGACCTCTCTTCCAATGTCATTTCAGGCTCGTTTGTCAGTAATCAAAATGAATCTATTGCCCCGTATTAATTTTTTGAGCTCTATGCTACCTTTAGCACCACCGCAAGGTTACTTTAAGAAATTACATTCTGTCATAAACACATTCTTATGGAATAAAAGGAAGCCCCGAATTAAGGCCGCAACTCTACATAGATTAAAATCTTCAGGAGGAGTGGGCCTCCCTAACTTTGAATGGTACTCGTGGTGTTTTGCATTAAGATCTCTAGCAGTATGGTTAAAATCTGGGAAATCTGCAGCATGGATACCAATTGAAGAGCAGATAATTAAACCTTACAGTATGCCCACTCTCTTATATTCTAAATTGCCACACAAAACCATTAAAGGCCATTATGGATCCATTGTTACACATCTTATATCTGTATGGGACAAGTTAACAATTTTATGGGGATAGATGACCAATATTTTCTTCAGACACCAATCTTCCATAATTATTCCCTGCTAATTGACAAGAAACCCATTTCTTTCTCACGATGGGAGCATAAAGGGGTAACTAACTTCAGTGATATCATAGGCCAGAAAGGATTAAGAGAGTTTCATGATTTACAAAAATGCTTTAATCTACCAGGTACTTCGTTCTTCTTTTATCTTCAGCTGCGCACAGCAATGCGGTCCCATGGTGTTCCTTGGGGATGCATGCTAAAAAATCACCCTCTTCATTCTATTTTGAACAAAGCAGAAAGCTCTGGTATGATTTCTGAAATTATATAAACTAATTGTTAAGTGCACACAAAAAATTCTACCTGTCGAGCAGCTTTGGAAAACTGAATTGAGAGATCATTTGGAGTGGGATTGGAATCAGATTTGGTCCAACATTTTGATTTCATCAAGGAATCCCAATCACCAGATGATTCATTACAAAATTATTCACAGAGCTTATTTATATCCAAGAAGATTACACCAAATGAAAATAAAAGACAATCCATACTGCGATTTTTGCAAAGAACAAACTGTGGGCACTTACGTACATATGATATGGGAGTGTCCAGAGGTGACACATTTATGGGAAAACGTTACAAAAGATAATGTCTAAATTAATAGGAATAACCATACCTTGCACTCAGAGGTTTCTTTTGCTAAACGACATGTCCAAACTAAATCTGACAACTAATGATCGTCGCATATTACTAGCGGGTTTTACAGCTGCCAAAAAAATGGTAATATGTCGGTGGAAATCAGTTCAGCCTCTGACTGTGAGAGAATGGCTCCTGTCTTTCAGAGAAACCGTTCAACTGGAGCTTTCTGCTGCCCGAATGCATGGAGCAAAAAACAAAAACATTTCTTGCTGGTCCAATTTGTTAATCAAACTGAGATCTGAATCCATTGTTTAGTTGTTACGGGGTTTTTTCATTATAATATATGTTCTTAGAATGTACACAATATGTACTCTCAGTAAACTTTCTATGTATGGTACATAATAAGTGTGTATGATGCGATTTCTGCTGATGTCTTTTGACGGAGGAAACTTGTCTGTTTTGTGTAGAGGAAATATAAACCTGGATGTGTGTTTTTTTTTTTTTTTTTTTTTGTGTGTGGGTGTGTCTGTGTGTATATGAATGCGTATGTACATTTGTATGTATATATATAACATATATACTGTAATATGTGTATACTGGTATGTGTGTTTATGATGCTGTATATATGTTTTTTATGTATATGTGTATATATATATGTATGTATATGAGTGTGTGTGTATATATATATATATATATATATATATATATATATATATATATAATGTATGTATGTGTGTAATTATGTATATGTGTGAGTACATATGTATGTTAATGCCCATCAATAGGGAATTTAAGGGTGGGGGGTGGGGGGCTTAAAAAGGAGAAAAATGCAATGCTAACTGGAATATGTATAATTACAAATAATAACACTTGAATAAAAATTTGATCACAAAAAAAAAATAAATTCTCAGAAGGGCTTGGAACTATCTCCAAGCACTGACCATCCCTGCAGTGTGGTGTGTTTGTTCAGTGTCAGTGCAATTGAACTGTGCTCAAGCATGACAGTTTCTCATGTATGTACAAACATGACTTTACTATATGAGCCCTGTGTGTGTGCGCTGATGTTACTCACATGAGGAAAACAGTGAATAAAATCTGTGCTTAGTTCAATAAGGACTGGGACAGAAGTTTAGCTGCATTTGGTGTCCGGCTGTCATCACTGCTCCACATTGTTTTTATCTCCATAAACTCAGGAGGAGTGTGTATCATAAAAGGACGCACATCTGTCTCACTATTTAATCGATTTTCCTGCCGCTGGATTTTTTTCAGCTTCTAAAAGCATTAGCACATACAGCACCGTGTGATGACGTTATCGGGTCGTGGCATGGTTCAGATGTGCAAATGTGAGTGTGGAACATAGAACCTACACAATAGTGTTTGAACACGACAAGGTTCTAAAGTCCTAGTGTGTGTGTCCTAAAACAGTGACATGGAATCAAAGTCTTTACTGGATAATAATCACATCATTCTAAAGCAGGAGTGTCAAACTCAAATTCACAGAGACCAAACTTCAAAACTGGGACTAAGTCATGGGCCAAACTAAATATTTATTACAAAATTTCAACAACATGTGCATGTTTTCTCTTCAAGGACCTTTTCTTATTGAAATAAATGTTTAATAAGTTTTGCTTAGACATTGAGTCCAGAACAAGCAGAATATAAAACAATAACTCAAATTTAAATAAATAATGTCTCTATAGCAGGAATCTCCAACCTGTAGCTCAGGAGCTACCAGAAACTCTCCATCCTCTTCCAAATAACTCGCCAAGGTATTTTTAAATGATATGTACTGTGCATGATAAGTCAAATTTGATGAATTACCATTGAAAATGTATCATTTTGATGTGTAATTTGGTGCACCGATAAATGGATAATGGTTTATGTTTTATAAGGATCTAACTGTTCCCCATCTAAGGCTGTGGCTCTTATATTTACTCAGTTTCTTTGCGACTGCTGAATTTGGTACAGTGGCTCTCTGACATTTTGTTTGGTAAAGGAGCTCACTGCAGAAAAAAGGTTATAGATCTCTGTTCTATAGTCGATCTGTAGGCGGTGGGCAGCTCTAATACAGATTTGATATGAACTTGCAGGCCAAATATAATGATGTTGTGGGCCAAATTTGGCCCCCGGGCCTGAGTTTGACATGTCTGCTTTAAAGTGACACCATCTTTTAGAATTAAATGACATCACATCCAAAAGTCATATCATATTGTGAAATGAAATGCCATTGTGAAATGGCATCATATTGTAAAGAGAGAGGACACAGTGTGAGGAGAGAGGAGACACAGAGAAGACACAAGGACAGAGACATGTTCCCATGGACCAGAGTGTCAGTCTGGTGGCTCTAGTGTGTGTTGTAGAGCTGTCTCACATTAAGACTATACTTTCAGGGATCATTTCTAGAGTTTGTGACTTGAGAAATGTGTTTCTAAAGTGTCTGGTCTCGCTGACCACGATGAAGAGTTGTTGATGCTCCTTCCTGAGCATGAAGCAGACAGAGAGAGCAGGTTTACTCCTCATGCTCTCTGTGCCTGATGACTGTTCACTGTTTCCTCTGGAGGCAGTGAGGAAGGTGTATGATCTGAGTGGTGTTTACTTGTTCTGAAACTGGTGCAGCTCTGTTTAGTTAAAATTATAGCACTGACCTGGAAACTATTTCTTTGTTGAAATGACACCACATTATAAATTTAAAAAGCATTTTAAAATGAAACTACTTTCTGAAATAAAAACTCTTCATGTTCTAAAGTGAATCACACACATTCAGATTGAAAGAATATTCTGAAATAAAGTCACATTCTGAAATGAAATCACATCCAAAAGTGACATCTTTTTTTTTTTTTAGACTATTGACAGTGATTTTAAATTTGACAAGTGAATGTGGTTGTAAAATCTGGCTTTTGTCATTTGCGGCTTTTTTCTAAAATTAAACCATTTTTATCTTTTAAATGATTTGAACAGGTCACACTTTTATCTCCTCTTGTTTAGACTGTAATACTCTTTTCTCCGACATCAGCTTCCTGCACTTTTTCACTTACAGTTGGTCCAAAATTCTGCTGTGTGACTTTTAACTGGAACCAAAAAACATGAGCACATTCCCCCGATTTAAGCGTCGTTGTTCTGACTTCCAGTTCATTTTAGAGTTGATTTTAAGATTTAAGATTTTGTTTTTAAAGCTTTGAATGTTCTGGCCCCACGTTACGTCTCAGACCTCATCCAGATTTCCTCCCCTGCAGCGCTCTGAGGTCCGAGGTCCAGCTCCAGCTCGTGGGGCCTAAGACGAGACTTAAAACCAGGAGGACAGGACCTTTCTGGGACCAACCCTAAACTCTGGAACATTCTGCACCCCCACGTCCCAACAGCCCCCACAATGAAGAGTTTTAAGTCTTGTCTTAAAACCAACTTTTATTCTCTGGATTTTAACTCCGTGTGAGTCATGTGGTTTTCTGTGTCTTTTATTTATTTGACTTATTTAGTGCTAATTTATGTTTTTTATGTTTTTTGCTTTTATCTTGATTTGACTGGTTTTATTGTTTTAGGACTGGTTTGACCACATTTTAGCACTTGACCTTTTTCTTGTCTTTGTTTTATCTCTGTGCAGCTCTTTGGAAACTGCTTTGTTTGTAAAATGTGCTGTAGAAATAAAGTGGATTTGGATTTGAAATGAAATCACATTATTAAATGAAACCACATTCTAAAATGACATCCCATTGTGAAATGAAATGACATTGTGAAATGAACTCATATTGTAAAGAGAGAGGACACAGTGTGAGGAGAGAGGAGACACAGATTCTTTACTGAAATCACATCCCCTTCTGAATTTAAACAGCATTCTAAAATAAAATCACATTAAAAAATACTTCACTTTCTAAACTGACACCATCTTCTAAAATCATTCAAAATAAAATAACATTCTGAAATAACATTTGAAAATGAAATCACATCCAAAAGTGACATCTTATTCTGCAGAGAAATCACATTCTGAAATGAAATCCTGTGATTAAATGAAATAACATTTTAAAATGACATCACAATATGAAATGAAATGACATTATTAAATGAAATCACATTCTCAAATGAAATAAGATTGTGAAATGAATTGACATCACGTTCTGAAAAGGAATCACATCCAAAAGTCATATCATATTGTGAAATGAAACATCATATTGTAAAGAGAGAGGACACAGTGTGAGGAGAGAGGAGACACAGAGAAGACACAAGGACAGAGACATGTTCCCATGGACCAGAGTGTCAGTCTGGTGGCTCTAGTGTGTGTTGTAGAGCTGTCTCACATTAAGACTATACTTTCAGGGATCATTTCTAGAGTTTGTGACTTGAGAAATGTGTTTCTAAAGTGTCTGGTCTCGCTGACCACGATGAAGAGTTGTTGATACTCCTTCCTGAGCATGAAGCAGACAGAGAGAGCAGGTTTACTCCTCATGCTCTCTGTGCCTGATGACTGTTCACTGTTTCCTCTGGAGGCAGTGAGGAAGGTGTATGATCTGAGTGGTGTTTACTTGTTCTAAAACTAGTGTAGCTTTACTGTCTTGAAATTGGGATACTGATTTTCAAACACTTTAGTAATTGAAATAACATCCTAATGTGCATTTAAGTAGTGCTCCAAATAAAATAACATTTTGGAATAAAACATCCTCACATTCTAAAACAAAATCACATAAAAATGAGTTCACCTTCTAAACTAACACCATCTTGTAAAATTAAATAATGTCACATTCTAAATGAAATAACATTCTAAAGTAAAATCACAGTCTGAAATTAAATGACATCACCTTCTGAAAAGGAATCACATCCAAAAGTCATATCATATTGTGAAATGAAATCACATTCTGAAACGAAATCAAGTTATTAAATGAAATTGTAACGGGGTAAGAGAATCATTCCTCTGCTGCTTTAAATGGGTGTGGTTTTACTGTTTGGTGTGGACCAATGGTCATGTAATTGGCAACTTGAAAAGGGGCGGTGCTTATTGTTTAAAAACCCTGTGAACCTTCTCCATGAGTCTGTCTCACAGCCTGTTGTGTCTCTGTCCATGATCTGAGTGGGCTTAGCTTGTTTTGAAGTTGGTTCAGCTTTACTTGAGATGCATTTGCATTAAGATAAAGAATTGTGTCCCAGCACTGATCACCCCTGAAGTGCAGTGTATTTGTTCAGTGTGAGTGCAACTGAACTGTGCTTAAGCATGGTGCAGTTGGGACTTTGACTTGGTTGAAGGAGTTGGGCCAGAGCATGACACGGTTTCTTGTGTACGTGCACACATGACTATATTATATAAGCCCTTGTGAGCACTGATGTTACTCACACGAGGAAAACAGACGTTATCGGGCTGTGGCACAGTTTAGATATGCAAATGTGAGTGTGGAACATAGAACTCTACACAATAGTGTTTGAACACGACAAGGTTCTAAAGTCCTAGTGTGTGCGCCCTAAAACAGTGACATGGAATCAAAATCTTTACTGGAATAACATCACATTCTAAATATAAATAGCATTACAAAATGAAATCACATTCTAAAATAAAACATCTTCACATTCTAAAATTAAATCACATTCTAAAGCAGGGGAGTCAAACTCAAACTCACAGAGGAAAAAATTCTGGGACTAAGTCATGGGCCAAACTAAATATTTATTTAGAAACATCTGCATAATTTCTTTTCTTTCAAGAACCTTTTCTTATTGAAACTAATTTTTAATAATAGTTTTGCTTAAACTTAACTAAAATTTAAATAAATAATGTCTCTGTAGCAGGAGTCTCCAACCTGTAGCTCAGGAGCTACCAGAAACTCTCCATCCTCTTCCAAATAACTCGCCTAAGTATTTTTAAATGATATGTACTGTGCATAATAAGTCAAAGTTGATGAATTACCATTGTAAATGTATCATTTTGATGTGTAATTTGGTGCACTGATAAATGGATAATGGTTTATGTTTTATAAGGATCCAACTGTTCCCCATCTAAGGCTGTGGTTCTTATATTTACTCTGTTTCTTTGCAACTGCTGAATTTGGTACAGTGGCTCTCTGACATTTTTGTTTGGTAAAGGAGCTCACTGCAGAAAAAAGGTTATAGATCTCTGCCCTATAGTCGTTCTGTAGGCGGTGGGCAGCTCTAATACAGATTTGATATGAACTTGCGGGCCAAATAATTATTTGATTTGATTTGAAATATAATTATATTGTGGGCCAAATTTGGCCCGCAGGCCTGAGTTTGACATGTCTGCTCTAAAGTAACACCATCTTTTAAAATTAAATGACATCACATCCAAAAGTCAAATCATATTGTGAAATGAAATGCCATTGTGAAATGGCATCATATTGTAAAGAGAGAGGACACAGTGTGAGGAGAGAGGAGACACAGAGAAGACACAAGGACAGAGACATGTTCCCATGGACCAGAGTGTCAGTCTGGTGGCTCTAGTGTGTGTTGTAGAGCTGTCTCACATTAAGACTATACTTTCAGGGATCATTTCTAGAGTTTGTGACTTGAGAAATGTGTTTCTAAAGTGTCTGGTCTCGCTGACCACGATGAAGAGTTGTTGATGCTCCTTCCTGAGCATGAAGCAGACAGAGAGAGCAGGTTTACTCCTCATGCTCTCTGTGCCTGATGACTGTTCACTGTTTCCTCTGGAGGCAGTGAGGAAGGTGTATGATCTGAGTGGGCTTAGCTTGTTCTGAAACTGGTACTACACTATTTACTTAACATTAGGAAACTAATATAGAAATACTTTTTTTACTGGAATGATTTTATGTTATGAATTTAAATAGCTTTCCAATATGAAATATAAACTCCTCACATTGTGAAATGACTTCACATTCTGAACTGACACCGTCTCTAAAGTTAAAGGGAGTTTTGGACATAGGGCCTCATTTCCTAGTGAGCCAGAGTGTTGGAGACGTGTGGAGACACTTTTTGAAATATTCCATCCAGTCCTTGTATTTGCAGAGGTCACTGGTGCTAGACTAGTGCATGTCAATGGCCATAGTTCTCCTGCCACTAAAAACAGTCTTACTCACTCCACAAAACACCTGAAACAAATCTATTGTTAACACCAGACTGTCCATGTGAATGTCTGTGTTGATAGAATCATTTTAGAAGTAAAACCAACCTTGCATTTGAAGGAATTTCTGTCTGAGCAGCAGCAGTGAGTTGTACTTCCTGATAGAAAGTTTGGCAGCAGTGCACTGATATCACTTGGCACCAGTGTTGTAACTGAACCATTAACTGAATGATAGTTCATGAACGCAATATTTAGTAGAAAAACATTCAATCTGGCAACAGCCATCAGAACCAATGAGACAGCAGATAGAGACTCTGCTTCCGTCCTCTGGAGAAGGTAAGAGACTAGTTTTCATTAGTATGGGGCAAATCTGAGGATGGAGCCTAACAGGTAGTTAAATAGTGTTATAGTTAAATAGTGTTATAGTTAAATAGTTAAATAGTGTGTAAATGAGCTCGTGGATGTGATGGAGCTGCTCCAGTTGTTCTGCCGTGTGCTGTAGGAGCGTCGCTGATGCTGTGTGTTCATATTGTAACCGTAGCCTCTTATTATAGTTTTGTGATGTTGTTGTGAGTGGTGGATCAGGTTGTGCTGCTCTTGGTGTGTGTTGTGCTCTGATAGATATAGTTCACCCAATAGTGACCAATAGTGTTTCTGACATTCATTATAATACTATATAGCCTATATATAATACATTCACTCATATTCATAATGTATATTTTTTATTTTAGCCTAATAGATTTTCTTCGGGTGTTTTGTGGAGTGGGTAAGGTTTTTATTGGCAGGAGAACTATGACCATTGACATGCACTAGTCTAGCACCAGCGACCTCTGCACATACAAGGACTGGATGGAATAGGCGAGTTTCATTGTTGACAAAAGCGTGTGTTGCATGCTGGGAATTATTTTGATCGGCGGCAATAAACACTAATTGAACATGACGGACGGAGCGAGAAAGCACGTAAAGGGTATTGATCCCGGTTATTTATCCACTCTAACGACAGAGGACCCAAGACCATTTGACCAGAAATTGGTCATAAGCATCGACGGACGCCAAATCACCCTTTTCAACCTCTACAGAGCCTGGACCAAACCAAATTTCTGGTCGGAATCGCCAACTACCTGGACAAATATTCACTTGGGCGATATCCACAATGACTTGGTGGAAACTCCTGGGCCATTCACAGCAGAAAAGATGAAAACCTCCAAGAGTCTCGATGTGTTGTTGAACTTGTTGGAGTCCACAGTTTGTTAGGATCTTCTACGTTTGCTATGCGAATGTTTGAAAGCCGTTTAATTCACTGTTAGTGGTTCTTTTCACTCAGAATACGAAAAAGACATTTTCCTTCTTCCGTGCTTCGATTTGTGCAGGAATGCAGCAGGAATTTACCATTATCGGGGATAAATACACAAGGTTATGCACTGTGTTTGACCGCTACCGTGTTTCTCGCCTCCGACCAAAATATTTCCCAGCATGCAACGCGGGCTTTTAATAACAATGATGTCAGCTGAAACTCGCCTATATTTCAGTGTCTCCGCATGTCTCCAAGACTCTGGATAACTTGGAAATAAGGTCCAAAATTCCAGACTGTCTCTTTAATATACCTACATATCCAAAGCTTCAGGCTAAACATGCAGGATGTGTTTGGGTTAAATGTGTGTGAATGAAACGCAACACGACTCAGGGTATGTTTTGGTGAGGAAACAAGATTATAACAGATCAAAAATAGTGTAATCCAGGCACTTTAAAACATCACAAGCTTCCATACTTGAACTAACAGATCTGCTAAATCTGACTTCTAAGGCTTAAACTGAATTGAACTGAACTGAACTGGTAAAATCTTCAATTGCTCCGGACTAAACGTCTCAAAGTAGGGAAACAAAACCTCGTCGAAAGTGCGCGTGAATGAGTGCAAACATTTCTTCGTGCTGACATCAAAAAACATCAGCGCTCCTCTGCTGAAGTCCACGCCGACCCTTACGCGCTGCAGCTTTTTCTTCACCGTGAGAGACCTGACGGGATCCGGTGGAGAAAACGCAAAGTATTTACCGTGATAGAGAAATATCTTCCAAACGCCTTCCATTATCTGTCCTTTCCTCTCCACATTACCACTGACTACACCCACGGTCCAGCTGTCTCCCGAGACTTCCACGTCCCAGCTGTGAGAACCTGAACTCATCCCTTCAGACCCCACAACCCAGCGGTACATCTCAAACCTTTCTGGATTCCCTGGGAGCTTCTGTCTCTCTGCGAAACTCAAGCTGGTCAGATCTTCGGACAGAGCAAGTTCTGGATGAGCGGTGTTCGGGTCTAAAATGACGGGATAGAACTGAACTGAGCTTTTCATGTTGGTCCAGATGTTGAAGGCCAGGTTGCCCAGATGTTTGGCTTGGTCTACTAAAGCTCCAGGCTCCTCCAACTGTGGTTCCTCCTGCAGGGCACAGTGCTGCAGCTTTTCTTCCACATCCTTGTACTGAAGCAGGAAGAAGACATCCGTGGCTTTGAGCTGCTCCTCTGTTTCCGCGATGATCTTTGACAAACTTTCGATCTCTTCGGTCATCGCCGCCATTTTGTCTTGGAACTTTTTCCTCTTCGTCTCCCCTTCTTCCCTCACGGCCTGGATTCGGACCTCTTCTTCCTCTTCGAGAAACGCCTGGAACATTCGAAACTGTTTTTGGATTTGTCTCTCAGTGTGTTCAACCTGATTCTGTATGTAGATCTCAGTCGCCGAAAGCTTGTCTTTGCTCTCAGTCATATCTTGTCGTTTTTTCTTTAGTGTCTGCAGTTCTTCATCAAGCTGATTCCTGCAAATGGGGGCTGCTTCGGTGATAGGTCGGAATTTATGTCCGGTGTGTTTTTCCGAGTCCCGGCACACGAGGCACACAGGCTGTTGGTGGTCCGTGCAGAAAAGTTTGAGTTCCTCGGAGTGAATTTTGCATACGGAGTTGAGTGGCTGCTGCTTTGCCTCTTGTATGGTTGGGTCTTCAGAAATGTTTTTCATGCACAGTGGACACTCTTTGGTTTCCTTTGTTTTCCACCAGTCCTCCAGGCAGACGCCGCAGAAGCTGTGGCTGCAGCTCAGTACGATCGGGTCCGTGTAGATGTCCTGGCAGATCGGGCAGCACAGCTCCTCCTCTGATTGGGAAGCCATTCTGTGCAAAACTGCAACAAAACACAGTCAAGGAAGAAGAAGTCAAATCAGAAGGTAAAATACAATGTGTAATTGAACAAATGTACGCTAGAGCTGTTTAATGTCATACTGTGATGATGAACACTCCAGGCAGAACAATGACATCTCCATAGAAACAAGATGGACCCCCCACTAATAAGTTACATAGTGCATCTTTAAAATGTTGGAAATACTTTAATTGACACACTTATTTCATGAAAAAAAAAAAATAAAAAAGGTTTATTAAGAACTAGGCCTGTAACGGTAACAGATTTGTCAGAACGATTAATTGATCAGGAAATGATTGTGATAAATGATAATATTGACATTTTGAGACCATTTTCAACTAATGTAATGACAATGAAATAAAAATACAAATACACTCTTTCAAAGATCAGTCAACTTTACTTTCTAAAG
Organism: Boleophthalmus pectinirostris; assembly: GCF_026225935.1. Classification (NCBI taxonomy): domain Eukaryota; kingdom Metazoa; phylum Chordata; class Actinopteri; order Gobiiformes; family Gobiidae; genus Boleophthalmus; species Boleophthalmus pectinirostris. The sequence continues at coordinate 28,953,481 of NW_026571153.1, read as the reverse complement.
AACATTTAACAAAGGAACTGCAAGACAAACAAAAACAACAGGCCTAAATGAAATGGACTTGTTAACATAAGAATAGTCTAAGGTAGTGTACTTACAGCAAGGACAAAAATGTACTTGAATAAACCACTGCTGAACCAAACACAACCAAAACAATAAATAACCTGGATTATTAACTCTCTTTTTATTGACTTAAATTGGATTGTTGTGGCCCCTCTCTCTGTCTTGAAGTGTTCGTATTAACCCGTTCTACATGATCCTATCTGGCAATGAGGAGCCGCTGTCCTGTCTCGTATTGTGTTGGAGTCTTGTGGGTTTTCAGTGGATTTCGGCAGCTCCCAGGGGCTATGCTAGTTGTGTGGATCGGGTGGGTGTATGTCGGCTGCTGGAGTTTGACCCATTACTTCTCATTGTTTGCATTTCACTCGCCTGACTTTAACACATGTGGCCATTGAGACAGATCCCACTGACTAGTGTTGACTTGGCATAGTGACGTGTTTTGTCACATGGTGATGAACTGTTTCGATGCTCTGAGTGTGGCGCCTGCGTTGTGTTTTCACTGCACAGACAGTGGCAGACAGTTCTGCACTCAGACTGCATGCGCCTCCACTGTGTTTGTCAACAAATAATCCATCTATACCATAGATACATACAGTCTATGGTCTATACAGTCTATGCAGACACGTTGGTTCAAGCGTCATTACGCTAACGAAACGAGGAGTCAGTAGAGCGATAGACGCCTTTTGACGTTCAGTCTCTTTGGTAGAGAGCGTGAGAGAGACGAGGAAAACAAACAAGCATACAAATAGAAATGATCGCGTCTGTAAAAGTTATCGAGCTTGTTAAAAGTTATCGTGCGATTAATTGATTCATTGGTTTTTGTTACATTCCTAGTAGTAAATACTTAAAGAGGTGTACTTCTGATTATCAGACAATAAAATGCGTCATGATTAGATGCAGATAATGGACTTATTTTAGAATCAGGAGCTGGTTACACATTATATCTGCACTGGAGCAAGACAAACTTTGCTCAAATACAAGGCAAGAAATTGGGTTAATTAATACCATAACTCCTAATCCCTTAATGACGTAGTTACTAAACCTGAATCATTTTTAGTAAACTACTTGTTCATTATGAATCAAGCCTCTTAGTTATTGTAAAGTGTTACCTGTTTTGATTTGACCTTGGTAAGGTCAAATATGAAAAGTTAGACTTAGTAGAACATTGTTTCCCAAAGACCCTCAGGTGGGTCGCAAGAGATTTTTTTTGGGTTGCCTTGTCACAAACTGCATGTAAGTCTGTAATATACAGTTTTAGACTGTTTTGTTCCAATATTGCTGGTTCAGCTGAATATTAAAAAGAAGAAGAAATGTTCTACATTTAATGTCCAAATAGTCGACTTCTGGATCCTTTTATTGCTGCTTCAGTGACTGTTTTTCATTGTTTAAAACTTGAGTAATACTAATTGTTCAGAGACATGATCACTCAATCAACAATAAAATATCCTCATTAATGTTCAATAATGCTCAGATCCACCTTTATTTTGTGATTTATAAATAATGTCTGTTGACTTGGGTCATGAAGGTTTGTGACTTTTCAAATATGGATCCCCAGAAAAAAAGTTTGGGAAACCCTGGTGTAATGGGCCAAGTGGCTGTAATGCATATTTTTATTGTGTTCTTAGGCAAGACTGAGCTTATCTAATGAATATCTAAGGAATGTGGGGTGTGAGTTAGTGATTGGATCAGATGACAACATCTATAGACCAATAATATTCAATACAGATGGAGCAGCTAACAGTAATATTGTTAAAATTCAGGTTTGTGTTGCAATTTAGCAAATGTTATGTTCATAAAAATGATCAGATTCAATATTTGTGAATTTAAGTGGCATGTGAGAATATGACATCATCACATTCTGCAATCTGAAAACTGTGGGCTCCACGTCTATTCTGACATTATGACATGTCTCTATTTAGACGTGCTGATTTTCCAACACTTTTTAGTATTGCTATTCCAACACTAATGTCATGAAAGGGCCCATGCAGCCTCCGTTTTAGATGAGATATTTTTCCTTAAGGCTGGCCTATGCTCTTTTTAAAATGCATGACTGTTTCCCACGACTATCAGTGAGGACATTTTCCCACTGTCTGATTTACTCTGTGGCCGAAGTATTCTCTGATCAAGAACTTTGCACTGACCCAAGCATCTTATGATATCTGGGAGTGCGAAGTATAATAGGCTATCACATTAATATTATTCATATCAGAAAAGCAGAATGTTTGAAAAATAGTAAAGTGCCACTAAACCGACAATTAGACGTCAATGTTTAAATAGCAGCAATATTCGGAAGAGCAGTGTAACCAAAACCGTTAATAGTATCTTACCACCACTGAGTTTGGAATGAATGAATAATGCAATGTAAAGCACATTTGAAGTAGTGGTAGAGCTTCTAAAAACACATAAACTCAGCAGTATTTGAAATAAAGATGAAACTTACTTTGATCCAAGGTTTTGGTTGGAGCGTCACTGTCCACGACTGTCCAGCACTCAAGGCGTTTTACATTAAAACTATGATAATAACAACTAAAGTCCAGCTGTTTATTGCCAATAAGATGATTTATCCTTATCTAAACTAGTATACAACCCTTTTACTTCCTTGTTCATTTCCTTGTCTGTTTTCCCCCTACTTGCCTACTGCCCTACTTAAAATCACAGAAATAGAAACTCTTAAAATGCATGTGACAGCTTTTTTATTATTACTTGGTTTGGTGACATAGTACATGTGGTAAATATTCAGCATATTTGTATGTCAATAAAGTGTCAGTTTGTGTAAAAACTGTAAACGAGGCTAAAACACTGGACCTCACAAATGCACAATGTCAAAAAAACAACATAATCGCTCCATTAAAATCAACTCGTCAGAAGAGATGCCTAATACAATTCTACATTTCTTTTAAAACAGCATGCCTTAAGGTTAGGGGTGCTTGTGATAGGGTGAGGGTTATCAGTGTTTTTTTTTTTGTTTTTTTTATCTGTTAAGGAAATCATGAGTTTGGAGCTCAACAGTCCCGAACATTTCAAAGTCCACTCTGATTCTAGAAGTAAAGTCCCCATTCATTTTTCCCACTGACTTTTGGAAATATTCAAATACTAAGAGTTCAAAGGCATTGTGGATGATAACCAACGATATCCATATCAATAACACCGTTGTTTAAAGTCCAAAAAGCATGTTTAAAATGCAAAACGTTTCAATAACTTTGCATTTAACGTTTCAATAGCCCAGAAAGTCTATGGCACATGTGGCAAGGCCAAGGTCTGTGGGCTGCATCCGGCTCTTTAAGCCATTTTATGTGGCTCGCAAGGGGTTAAACAGTATAATTTATTATTATGTTGTGATTCTGTGCCGCTACTACATTTCCCATAATGCCCCATGAAGTGACTGTATCCCGCCACTAGAGTGGGGTGTTTCCCCACTTGTGAGTCCCCAACACGCTCTGGCTGAGAAAACTCAACAGTCTCCCCAAAATGTCCAAGAAAAGAAAAATTGATGCAGAAGGACGGCTATTTCATGAAAGATGGGAAAATAAATACATGTTTATACTTCAAGGAGATAAACTGTATGTCTTTTATATAACGAGACAATGTCCATAATGAAGGTGTAAAATACACGTCGGCATTTTGACACAAAACATGGAACTACGTATGCTAATTTTAGTCTCCAACAAAAACAACGAGTTGTCCAAGAATTAAAAGGAAAACTAAAATCGCTGCAGGATATGTTTTCAAGAGCTACAGTCAAGAATGATGCAGAGGTGAGAGCTTCATAGTGGCAGAGGAAATCACTCGCGCTTCAAGTGCTTCTCTGAGGGTGTGTTTATAAAACAGTGCATGCTGAAGGTGTGTGAGCAGGTCAGACCAGATACAGACTTTAAAAATGTCAGTTTGTCAAGAAACACCATTGCTGATGAGTGAAAGAGCCAGCAGGGAATCTTACAACACAGATTACAAACGATGCAAGCAGTTTTCTGGCTTATTCATTAGCCATTGATGAAAGCACAGACAACACAGATGCAGCACAGCAGATCTGATAAAGGCAGATCTGTCTATCACCGAGGAGCTGCTGGATATTGTTTCCATGCATGGGACAACAACAGGGAAGGAGATTTTTTGAGGTGGTGGAGAAGTCCTTAACTAGCTGTAAATTACCGTGGGAGAGATTGGTGGGGCTCCTGCAATGTGTGGCTTGACTGGACTGGTAAAAGAGAAAATACTACAAAAAAACTGTCCTGAACATCTGATAACCTATCATTGCATTATCCATCAAGAGGCTCTGTGTAGAAAGGTTCTGGAAATAGAGGATGTTATGGCCACTGGAATGAAAACAATCAACTTTATTTGTGCGCGTGGCCTAAATCACTGCCAGTTCCAGCACTTTTTACAAAAGATCGGCATTAAGCATGGTGATGTCCTGTATCACACAGAAGTAAGGTGGCTCATTCGAAGCTCAGTCCTCCATTTTTTGAGCTCATAGAGCAAATTGCACTTTTCATGCAAAGCAAAGGAAAAGTCTTGTATGAACTATCAGATCCAAAGTGTCTGTGTGATTTTGCCATGTTGTGTGATCTAACTGAGCATCTTGCCCAACTGAATAAGAGACTGCAGGGACACAAACAAGTCATCACGCAGATGTCCAACTCAGTCTCAGCGTTCCAGCGGAAACTTCACTCTGGAACTCTGGAAGTCCCAACTAGAACAGGACAATCTTGTCCATTTTCCCGTATGCCAGAGCATTTCAGCCTCATATTCAGTTTTTTCATGTGCTCGGTTGAATTTGACTGACGCTTTTCTGACTTCAGAGCGCAGCAGCCAGAATTTGCCCTCTTTGCAAATCCCTTTACTGCTGATGTTGACAGTGCACCTCATCATGTTACATAATGTTTTTAAATTAATATCTCTACTTTAATGTTTGATTGTGTTTTTATTTTCAGTTCATGATTACTGGACTGGACTTCAGAGGCGAGCAGCAGTGATAATGTGACCAATATAGTGAGACTGACAACGTTTCTAAATTTTTTTTTTTTTTATTACACAGTTTTTGAAGACTTTATGTTAGATCTGTTATCAAGTTCTCAGCAGATCACCCTGAATGAGAAAGGTTCTGAGGGAAGTAAATTAAATCAATTTGATAAGATTTGTTAATTTCTTATTTGTTATCTGTTAAATTTAATTAAAGTTACTGAAGGAGTAATGTGAATGTCTCAACTTTATCAGTAGATCAATACAGATAAATTCAATATTGTATAATATTTGAAACTTAAATAAATATTATGAAAAATCAATTAAAGTCTCTCATTTGTAACATACCGACACTGCATATACAGAGTAGCTGTTACAGTCTTAACTTTACAACAGGCCCTTTGAAGACAAACATGATCCAAATGTGGCCCTTGGTGAAAATGAGTTTGACACCTCTGGTCTATGGGAACAATGAATCGAAAATGTACTTCCCAAACTCTAAACCTGTTTAAAAAGCCGCCTACGGACAATGTTGAAAATTTGCACTTGTGCTATGAACACTTGAAACAATACATCTAATCCAGTGGTCACCAACCTTTTTCAGCAGAAGATCTCCACGCTTGGTCCAAGAAAAGAGCAAGATCTACCAACATAAATGTAAATAACAGCAACAAACATGATCATGTTTATAGTTCCAAACCGCTTTATTTTTGCAATCTTGTAATATTTAACTTAAGGAAAACTAATTAAAGAATGACAGTTTTGGTAATTTAACTGTTATCTCTGCTTAATTTAATTTCTTTCCAGTGACTAGTTCGGAATCAGAATACACTCAATGGTTTTCAAGAAGCCCAGAAGTTGTAGACCATGCACCAGCCAATCAGCTGTAAACTGTGAACCCATGACGTCAAACTCATCAAGTCTGTCTGGGTCCCTTTTGTGGTACAGCACAACAGTAAACAAAGCATCGAGATGGATGTAGACAAAGACAGACATTCTGTGTTGGCAACGGTTCCCTAAAGATGTTATTGCCCTTTTTCCTACGGGATTTGGTGCATTACATACATGAGATATGTAATGCACCAAATACCAGTGATTGGTTTAATTTTAAAAAATCAAAAAGTACCCACCTACTGTCGAGCGAACGAATCCTAACGCTGTGAGGGCAGACACTTTCCACAAAGTGAAACCGTCTGATAAACACTGTTGGGCAAGTTACTTTGAAACTGTAATGCGTTATTTATTACCTATTACTGTCATTTCAAAGTAATTCGTTACATTACAATATTACTGCATTTAAAATGTAAGGCATTACATTACTATTGCATTACTTTAAGTTACTCTCACCAAAATAACTTTTGCACTGTATATGGACTGAACCAGGACTAAACCAGGTCTAAACCAGGACTAAACCAGAACTGAACCAGGACTAAACCAGAACTGAACTAGGACTAAACCAGAAGTGAACTAGGACTAAAACAGGACTCACTGTAGGGACGAGCTCGGAGGTGACCGCAGGAGAAAGGAGCGGCTCTGCTCCGCACCTCACGGAGGTAAGAGCGACTGTCACCCGATCGCTCTTTATGGACCCTGCTGCTCGGGCTCGAGGTCCTGATTTCAGCAACTATTTGCAGGTACCCGAGCCGGTGCAAGACTCTGTTACAGCGCGTAACTTCTACCTTCCTTCAGCGTGTCCAGAAGTCCAACTTTTTGTGTGATGGTTTGCATCTTCCTCTGTCTTTTGGGTGCGAGCGCAGGAGCCTTTGTCGGTGCAGAACGTTTCGTCGACGTTGTGGGTTTCGTCGGGGAGAAAACTTGCAACTGAACATGTATTTAAATTTGGCAGCTGAACACATTCTGTACTGTACAGGAGACAGGAGTCCCTTGGCCAGTCAGGACGCAGCGGGAGGAACGCAATACGCATTCATACAATGTAAAAAAAAAAAAGGCATGCAAAATTGCACACAAAAAAAAAATCTGCGAGACCGCGAAAAATGAACTGCAATAGAGGGAGGGACAAGTGTAAACCAGGTCTAAACCAGAACTGACCCAGGTCTAAACCAGGTCTAAACAGCGTGGAGTTCTTTGTCAGTCCTTTCGCCCGCGGTTACCTGAAGGTCTACGAGGAGCATCTCCGGCGTTTCACCGCTGCTGATATCAAGGTGATTTTAGCGAATTTGTATGAAGAAAAAAACACCACTTCAATCCAGGTTAAAAAAACAACAACATTGTAACGCGCGTTACTCACATTTGTACCGAGTAAAATATTACTATTTTTTCCCCTGTAATGCCTTACATTACTGCGTTACAGCAAAAAGTAATGCATTACTGTAATTCGTTACTTTTATAACGCGTTACTCCCAACACTGCTGATAAATCAGGCTAGACTAAAACACTCACTGCAAGAAAAAATTTGCAATTGCAATACAAACAAAATGCAAATCACATGCAGTGCGAACAACCAAAAGAGTGCAAATCTGACCATTAAACAGCATTAACAGTGTATCTAAAGGGTTATTGAGTGGAGTTCTCTTATTATCAAACTCACACACTTCCAACTTTGTCACTTTGCAGTCACAAATTGTTGAATTTAGGCTCGAGATCTACCGGGGACACAGCAAAGATCAACCTGTCGCTCATGATCAACAGGTTGGCGACCACTGATCTAATCCAATGCACTTACTGTGTCCATATTAAATACATAAATAAATAGAACCAAGGTTTGGGAGATTCTTTTATACTTCTGTGCATGGTTTTAATATAAATGGATTGTAATGCATCTCCTCATCCCCAGTTAATATTCTAAAATGACAATAAATATTGCCAAAATTGATTACAATGTGAAGACTGACTGTGAATACTTCTGCTGCGTGCGGTGGTATGAATGTGCAGGTTATGGCAGTTTGTAATGTTCGCCATCAGGGGGCGCCTGACCCCACAGTATAAAAGCTCAAGACAGACTCTGGTCTCTTGTTCTTCCACACAGTCGGTCTGGATGGTTTGGATACACTTGATGTCTCACAGGAGGAGGTACAAAATGTATTTATTACTATTTTATTCATTTACCATACCAACTTTATTTAAAAAGCACTTAAAAACTTTACAGTAGGCCAAAGTGCTGACACAAACACAGAACAGACAATGACAATCACAGCAGAAGAAAATATATAGTACAAACACAATACAACTACAAAAAAACATAGAAAACAGTAAAATACTCAACAAAAAATGTATATGTATAAAGCCAGTAAGAAAAGGTGTGTTTTTAGGAGTGATTTAAAAACAGGTACAGAGTCCTCCTCATCTCTAACGACGACTGGTTCCAGAGCCATGGGGCAGCAACACAAAACACACGGTCCCCACGAAGCTTACGTTTAGTTTTTGGGACGGCGAGCTGGAGTTAGTCTGCAGACCTGAGAGTGTGAAACGGGGCGTAAGGGTGGATCAAGTCAGTGAGGTAGGAGGGCGCTAGGCCGTGCAAACACTGTTCACAGATTCTGCAGATTCTCTACATTTGTTGGGAGCCTCCTGTAAGTTTATTAGTCAGAGCAGCTTGAAGGTTCGATGCAGGGAAACGATCCCATGTTTGTTTCTTTGTACTGTATGTATGTGACGTAAACGCGGATGCAGATCTGACCAGAGTTTTGCGTCTCTGACAGTGTAGACAGAAATGCTACAGCAGAGCATATTAATTTTTTCCACTCTGGAGGGTGGTTTTAGATTTTTTAAACATTTTTTAAGCCCCCAAAACGCCGTCACCTTCTAAACGAAAGGCACTTCTGTTAAAATATTTTGTCGTGTTTACCCACAAGCGTTCTCTTGTATATGTCAAACGTGAGAAGAGCCCTTGTTTTTTACTCTGTATGTGTTTCATTTGCAGTGGTTTTATTTGTGGTGATTTTAGTTTTGATGTGTTTTTTTATATACTGGAGTGAAGGACTGGATGGACTGAACTAATTGAACATTCTCTCCCACCCAATATTATTGGCTGTGGCCGTAGCAGCAGAGGCTTGAAAAGACAGACAGAAGGCATGAGTGGGAGGCAGACCTGTGGCGTGTTTGCATGACACCGGAAACGGAAGAGACGGGGCAAGAGAGGTGAAGGAGCGGGAACGCGAACAGGTGGTGCAGCGGGAACGGGCGAGACTGGACTAGGCGGAGGGATGTGCCGACAAGGATGGATACAACGCCTGAAAAGAGTGAAGTAAAGGGATGTATCTGGGGGACCTTGTGGGCGTGCGTGTGGCCGGACAGTAGATCAGACCAGAGCTAAGAGGCACTCCGTTTCTGCAGCGGCTCGACCTCGACACACCGGAGCTCAACGGGAAGCAAGGATGGGACCATGTGCACAGACGCGGCACGGATACAACGCCTAAATGAACTAAGTACAGGGAAGTGTCACAGCTAATCTGTGTGTGTGTGAGTTAACCACTGGCCTGGCGAGAAATTAAAGGCATGTTCTGTCCTTCTCTAGCCTTTGTCGAGTGCGGCGTCGGGAGACGGAGGACACGTGGCGGAGCGGATGCAGTGGCCCGGACGTGGGGGACGTGGTGGCTTTAACCAACCAAAAAAGAACTAAGTAAAGGGACGTCACTCAGTCGACCCTGGTGTGCGTGTGGCTGGTCAAAGTCGGTCCTAGTTCTAGTCGCAGTCTGAAAGACTTTTGTTTTACTCTAGTTTTTACAGTCAACTACGTGGCATGGCAAAGGGACTAATCTCGCCAGATCCGCACGGACCTTCAAACAGTGACTGCAGCACCCAACCCATTTTAATTCAGATTTTAACCGAACTGGATTTTTAAAATAATATTTTTTATTACATCATTTTTTTTAGGATTCTTTTATCCATTTTATACTCTATTTTATTCTTATTTTAAATATTGTGCTTCACCAAATAAAAACCAAAAAACTGTTAACTGACTGCATGTCCACTCATCTTTTCTAGTTTGGTTGAACTAAAGAATCTGACATAAACAGACCCTAAGATGCTGAAGCAGAGGTGTGAGGCAGAAGCAAGTTTTTTAAGTAGCAGGTAAATTTGACAATCATCTGTGTAGAAGTGATAGTGAATTCCACGTTTTTTTGGGGTTTTTTTGTTATTTTTTTTATTTCACCTGTAACACTCTCACTATAAGAAATAACCTTCAACTTACAATACGAATCAACAGGAAATAAACCAGATTTGTTGTTAGTTCTTAACCGTTCCTACAGCTCAGACATAAAGCAAACAATGCAGTATTTTCAGATGAAGTACAACAGGAAGGCTATTTTATCTGAAGGAAGTTTGAAATCAGATAAGCTGTTAGGTTTGAGAGAAATATTTGTGTCAGCATGCACCGAAACCTGCTTTTAACCACTAAAAGCACAGTGCATGAAAGAAACGTGTAAATAATAGACACCAGTTATGGTCTTTGTTTTAAAGCTTTAATAACAGAAAATTTACATGTGCAATTTTAGACAGAAGTGGCTGTTCATGGTGAGTTTATCTCGTGGCTTCGTACAACACATTAGTTTGTAGCTCTTGGTCTAAAGTCCTCTTTTTTTGGAAATTGATTTTGGCATACGTCAGTTCAGTGGAGTCCAAATTCTGCAATTTAATCATGACATCCAGATTATTTAAATGTATATGTATAAAAACAATCAAGCAATGTATGTTTACCTTATTATCTTCTGATCTGTCTTTGGGAATGTGCTCTTAATGACAAAATAATTTAGTTGATATGAGTAAAATTAAATAAATGCAAATTAAATATAAATTCATTGTTGAAACATATGTACCTTTTGATAGTTGATGGATTTTAAGAATAAGGCCACAAACAAGCAAGACGAGAAAAGCAAATACACCAGACGTGATTGGAAGAAACATGTTGAGGCTGTGTTCTAGTTAAAAGAAACAAAATATGACAAAGTTAGACGTTGAAAGTCACAATCGATACTACATTTGAAGGTGTAAGACTTTTAGTTTTGTCCTGCTGTGTGACAAGAAAAGAAAAGTACACATAAAACAAGTCAAAAAAGCTCTTCACAAGTACTTTCGTGTACTTTCTAGTCATTATAATCATGCTTATTTAAGGTCAAGTTGGGTTTAAACTTTCAATTTTACTTTTTATATCTATATAAAACGTGAAAAGAATCCCTCAGTCGTCCAAAGGTAGAATCCATGTAGAGGAGAAAATTGAGTTTGTCGACTGGACAAAAGTTAGTTTGGTTGAAGACGTTTCGCAGTTCATCCAAGCTGCTTCTTCAGTTCTGGTCAGACGCTGGTGGACACTTCCTTATATCTGTATCTGCAGGGAGGAGCTAACTACACTGAAACTAACACACACTTGTTTACAGTTTCTGTTTGTTTGACCTATTGACCTGTACAGGGTGTGGGGTCTAATTAGCAGAACAATTCATGGTCATAATGGAGCTTCCACACCTCTGGACCTGACCTGACTACACCTGTTGTTCTCTTGTTTGTTTTGATTTAGGTTTGAGGATGGACTTGTAAATAGGAGACAGATGGTGTCTGAGGCCTCCATTTCTGTTTAGAGAAGGATTCTCTATCTTAACAAAAATGACTTCTTTCACTCTCCTCTCAGACTAATTCTTTTCTCTGGCTCAGATCTCTACCTCACTGTCCTCAAATGAGTGGCCCGTGGTTTTTAAGTGGAGATGTGCAGCAGACTGAGGTCCACTGCTGCTCTCTCGTCTGTGTTGGTTCATCCTCTTGTGAAGTAGCTGTTTAGTTTCTCCAATGTAGCATTCACTGCACTGAATGGAGTAGACCACATTACTTTGTTTGTGGCTCGGTGTTTTGTCCTTTGGATGGACCAGTCTCTGTCTTAGAGTGTTTGTAGAGTTGAAATAGACCGGGATCTCATGTGGTCTGAAAATCCTCTGTAGTTTTTCAGAAACACCAGCCATGTAAGGAATAGTAGTAGTAGTAGTAGTAGTAGTACTTAAATAGTTTTTAAGTTCTCTTGGTTTTGTTGAAGGCCCATTTAAAAGGAGAACAGGTGTAGTCAGGTCAGGTCCAGAGGTGGGGAAGCTCCTTTATGGCCATGAATTGTTATGTTAATGTTGCACTCTTAAATAATCCAGGCGAATAGTTCCGTTTTGCAACGTTTATTTTATCCAAGCAGTTCAATACATACGAGGCACGCAGGGCTACAACACCGGAGTGCAGGCCACACTCACAACAACTGGATGGACGTGTCTGACATACTTTTATGGCTGGACCCCCAACTATCGGCACCACTCATTTCATGTCTGCTCTCGATGCTACAGTGTATTTTTATTACATTCAAATTTAATAAATTAGCAGTGCATATACTGTAATTAATAAATACTGTGTAATTTAACATTTCATCCAAATATATTATATCGATGGGCTACATTAATTAGACCCCACACCCTGTACAGGTCAATAGGCTGAACTAACGAACAGAAACTGTAAACAAGTGTGTGTTGTTTTCAGTGTAGTTCGCTCCTCCCTGTAGACAGATATAAGGAAGTGTCACCAGCGTCTGATCAGAACTGAAGAAGCAGCTTGGATGAGCTGCCAAACATCTTCAACCAAACTAACTTTTGTCCAGTCGACAAACTGAATTTTCTCCTCGCCAAATATAAAACATCTTTGTTGATAACTGTCCTAACTCCAGATCTCTTGAATACAGTTTAGTTTCTTCCTGTTTTGTTATTACCACATGTGATGCTTTTTTTTTTTTTTGTGCCACTCCACAGTACACAATGTTGAACAATTTATTATAAATTGAAGCGCACTCAAAATCGTAGATTAAAGAAATAATCCTGATTTGATTTCAGGCAATCTGTGACACACACAAACTAAATTTCTCATGTACGGATCATATTCTAAAGGAAAGAATTTCTGGGAAAGCAAAATATGATTTAACTAGTCCTTCCAAATCATGTAAATGTCTTAAAATAAAAGCAAACTTACCTTGAATTTTCAAAAACGCTGCCGTAAAGATGACTGATTTATTGGTCATTTTTTCACCACAGAAGTACAATCCAGAGTCAGAATAATCCACTTTCTTGATTGTGAGACATGTGATTGAATTATTTAATGTCATTGTGTATTTCTCTTTGTGCGCACCGCTGTAGAATGTAACTTTACTTTCTGAATCCAACATTGAGCAGATCTGAGTTGTGTCGTCGTTCATGTGGAACCACGATATGTGAACAGGAAAACGTAAAGGAGGAACGGAGCAACAGAGAGAAGCTTCTGCTCCTCGTTGGACCTCAGTGTTGGTCAAGTGAGAATATGTGTACGAGAGGAAGCCTGGACAAAAATACACACTCAAATTAAAATGGTTGAGTAAAAACATCAGTTTTGAACACAATTCCAACACTCACATGAGAGAACAAATAAAGTCCATGTGAAGTTCATTGTTGCACAAACACACACCGCTGCAAACTCAAGAGTTGAACTACTGAAAGACACAATGTGAATGGTATAAAACATTAGTGTGGATTATAGGCCCGTTATATTTGATGAAGTAAGTCATACTTTACCTGCTGCTCAGCTCTATTGACTCACTGTGTCTGTGAGAACGTCCTTGTCACGAGTGTACGAGCACAGAGAGCTTTGGAAATGCAACACATTAACCACAATCACTTTTACCAACTACAGTTGCGAACAAAATTATTCAACCCCCGCTGCACGTTCGGTTTATTGGTAAAATGTACAAACCAGCAGCTGTTTATAAAAATGAAATCAAACAACAACTGAAATAGCTCAACACAACTAATATTAGAAGTGGTCTCTACAAATTCAACACAAAATGCTACTTTTAATGACTGCAGTCTCAAAATGATTCAACCCTCTGAATAGATTTCTTCATAAGAGCACATTCTTTGCAGATCAGATGTGGGCTCAAGCACATCCAGATGTAACCGATCAAGTGCAGGACATAGAAGCCTTCAAATATCTGGACTGCTGATGGTTTGACATTTCATTGCATGTCAGTGTAACGGAGTTAAAAATGCACATGCTACTATTTTTTATTTTTTTTTATTTTATGTTTAATTTTAATTTATGTGAATTTTATTGTTTTAATGTTTTATTTTGAAAAACGGAAGTACTCCCACATGTTTTTTTTTTTTTTTTTTTTTTGATAGTTCAACTTCCCCTCTCAGTAGCCTGTTGGAGACTGCAGAGGGTAAGTTCTGTCTGAGGATAAAACTAATATATTTGATCAAAACCAGCGCACTTTTAACATAAAAACAAATACACATGGTGGTACATCTTTTCACGTGTGGTGAATGTGTTGTGGTGCGCTGGTTTGGAGTTTTGTATATTTTATTTGTATTGTAAAAGTCGGCTTAATGGGTAACACTTTATAATAACTACACCTTACTTAGCCTTAATAAAGCATGAACGAAGACTTAATTAATAATGAACAAAGATTTAATTAATAATGATTCACGCTTAGTAAATGCTTAATAAAGCATAATTTGTCTTCACTTTAGAAAAGCTCTCAAAAAGACTTAACTAACAGATAACAGCTGCCTGAATTATCATTGCACTGAATTATTAGTAAATCATTCTCTCATAGCTTACTAATCATTAATAAATGTAATAAATGGTAAGTACATGAGTAATTAAGTATGAAATAATTATGAGTAACTATTTACAGCACAGGCAAATGAAGTGCAAGTGCGAATTAAGGTAGTAATTAAGTAGTTACTAAGCGTGAATCATTATAAATTAAGTCTTTGTTCATTATTAATTAAACCTTTGTTCATGCTTTATTAAGGCTAAATAAGGTGTAGATATTGTAAAGTGTTACCGCTTAATGTCATAGCCTAGTGCTGAATGCTGCGAAAATGAACGTCCATCTCATGGTGCTGGTTTCATTCTTGCAGAGGGAAGCCAGTGCTGATACCCAGAGACATATTAATAGAGTATTTATATGTCACAGGAATAAAGTGGACTGACTCCACATTGTGTCCTGTCTTCTGTATACGGCCTGACAAAGAATCTGCAACCGTTACATTAGAAATATGGCTAAATCAATAGAATAGTCCAAAAAGTTCATAAAAGAGATCATTGTCTTGCACAAACAAGGAAAATGATACAGAAGTATAGCAAAGGCACTGAATGTTTCTAGAGGGAAGCAGAGTTTGAAAGTTTAAAGTTAAAGGAACAGTGGCTACAAGACCTGGACATGGCAGAAAGAGGAAACTATCAACAGCTGCAACCAGAGTCCTGAGGATTCAGGTAGTAAGAAACTCTCGACTGACTGCAAAAGACCTGCAGCAAGACCTGGTGGCAGAGAGAGTTCCATGTCCGATAATACTAACCCAAAAGTACAAGAAAAGTCAGCTCCAGTTTGCTCAAAACTATATAAATAAGCCAAAGAGGTTTTGAGATTCTGTTTGGAACTTTTTGGGTCTATGGATCAGTGGTACGTCTGGAGGAGTTAAAATGAAGATGTGCTGAACAGAACACCCTGCCTACAGTGAAGCATGGCAGTGGCTCAGTGATGCTCTGGGGCTGCTTCACTTCCTCTGGCTCTGGAAACCTGCAGCATGTGGACGGCAAGATCAAGTATCAGGAAATCCTGGGAGAAAATCTCATGCCATCTATGAGGAAACTGAAGGTTGGACATCATTGGACCTTCCAACAGGACAGTGATCCTAAGCATACCTCAAAGTCCACTAAGGCTTGGTTTCAGAAGATGTCCTGGAAGATACTACAGTGGCCATCACAGTCACCTGACTTGAACTCCACTGAAAATCTCTGATGGGATTTGAAAAAGGTGGTTGCAGCAAGCAAACCCAAGAATATTCATGAACTAGAGGCCTTTGTCCATGAGGAACGGGCTAAGATTCCTCAGCAACGCTGCCAGAAGCTGGTGTCTGGCTATGCCTCACATTTAGCAGGTCATAACAGCAAAAGGTGCTCTACTAAGTACTAAAGATGCTTGTCATGAAAGAGTTGAATCATTTTGACACTGCAGTAGTCATTAAAAGAAGCATTTTATGTTAAATTTGGAAAAAAAAACACTTGTAATATAATTTGTGTTGAGCTGTTTAAATTGTTCTTGTTTGATTTCTGTTTTGTAAACATCTGCTAGTTTGTACATTTTACAAATAAAAACCTAATTTGCAGTGGGGGTTGAATAATTTTGATTGCAACTATAGATTCAGTGCCATATATATATATATATATATATATATATATATATATATATATATAGTATATATATATATATATATACACACACATACAGATACACACATACATACATACACACATACATGTAGCCATCTCTAAATTTTCTTATGTTGTTTTATTATTTTATTGTGTATTATCATTAAGACTGTTGGCGTTGATCACACGGGTTGCTTCCGTGCACAGTGCTGGTGGCTCAGAGCAGGTTTCAGTGAGAGCTGTGTGACCAGCAACATGTGGAAAAAACAAAGCCACAGCACATAAATAATTCTGTCTAACCACAGTGCATCTGATTTTAAACTTGCCTCAAATAAAATAGCCTTCCTGTTGTAATACATCTCAAATACTGCATTATGTGTATTATTTTTGTGCTGTAAAAACACAACTAACAAATCTGGAGTTCCACATTTATTGCAAAGTTCTTTTCTGTGCAAGCTTCCATTATTGTAGACACTGTTGACTGTCATAAAATCCTCTTATATGATTTGGAGCTGGACTGTGACTTTTGCACCTAGAACATCCTAGGAATCTGAACCACACTGGAATCCGTTGTAGGGCTCCATCTTGTGGCAGCAGAGGGAATTACCGTGGGGAAAAAAATGAATGTAAACCATACAGTTGTGAGGCAAGGTACATTTATTTATATGGCAGGATCGGCACAGAAAGTAAATCAAAGTGTTTTGTGCAATAAAAAAGACATTAAACTCACAATGTTGGTTTTCAGATTGTAAAATGTGATGATGTCATACTCTCAACAGTTGTCTCCTTTGATTACCTTTGTACTTTTTGCCATGAAATATCCAAATGTAAAGGAACAAATGTTAAACCTGGTCTATTATTGAACTAGTTGGACTTAGTTGTGGGCCAGCAGTGCATATTCTAGTTGCGTATTGTTGCTGTGTCCTTTGGCAAGACCCATCTTACCCAGTGTGAGTGTGGTGTGTGAGTAGGCGATTAGTGCTAGTGATGTGTCGTCCGTGTCGAGCCTTTGAAGCGTGTGTCGAGTAATCCAGGAAGGCTTTGGTGAAGCGAGTATCGAGGCTTGTATCGATGACGTATGTGGTGACGTTCAGAAGCCTCGCAAACCGCTTGTACCATGTGACTGCTTCAGGAAGTGGTTCATGGATTTGGCACACGATTCAAACATAAGGGCGGCGAAACACAATGGATTCCCCAAAAACATTTGTGGTTTTAGGTTATTGCGAGTTTGCGTAACATTTTATTTGAGATTCTTTTTTTTTTTTTTTGGAGCCAGCAAAGAAAAAGAATATTTTCACCCTTTTTGGGAGCATTTTGAGCCTGATATTCCCTAATAAGGTTTATAGTAATAATGACATTCATTAAAGCGGACAGTTCAGAATTTTGGTACATAGGGTCTCATTTCCTTGTGAGCCAGAATGCTGGAGACGTGTGGAGACACTTTTTGAAATAATCCATGCCAGTCCTTGTATTTGCAGAGGTTGTTGATGCTAGGCTAGTGCAAGTCAATGGCCACTGTTAGCCTGCCACTAAAAACAGTCTTACCCACTCCACAAAACACCCAAAGTAAATCTATTAATACACAAGACTGTCCATGTGAATGTCTGTGTCAAATAAAATAAAATTTTAGAAGTAAAATTAAACCTTGTATCACATGAATCGTTTGCACGTTGAGGGACTTATTTTCTCATCAGCAGCAGAATTTTACTCTGCTCTAGTTTGTTGTGTTGATATGAACCGTGGCTATAACTGGGAACAGACTTATTCATGTGCTCTATGTGTCGCTATGGCAGCTGCAGGTAAACAAACTATTACAGAGTCAGTTGGTGCCATGTGGTATCAGTCCGCTGCTGCCAAGCTTTTTATCAGGAAGAACAACTCACTGCTGCTGCTCAGACAGAAATTCTTCAAATGAAAGGTTGGTTTTACTTCTAAAATTACACAGACTTTCACATGGACAGTCTGGTGTAATAACAGATTTGATTTGGGTGTTTTGTGGAGTGGGTAAGACTGTTTTTAGAGGCAGGATAACTATGGCCATTGACTTGCGCTAGTCTAGCACCAGCGACCTCTGCAAATACAAGGACTGGATGGATTATTTCAAAAAGTGTCTCCACATATCTACAGTACTCTGGCTCACATGGAAATGAGGCCCTATGTCCAAAATTCCAAACTATCCCTTTAAATATACAATATTACTAAATACACAAATTTGACAACACAGTGTTTCACCTGCTCTAATATACTGTATTTCTTGTAAAAAAAAAAAAAAAAAAGATCAGGTACAACATTTGTGAATTTAACTGTCTCTTGCCTCCATTTGAGAATATGGCATCATCACATTCTACAATCTGAAAAATACCAATAGTAGTCGTTCAAAGGCATATGAACCCTAACCGATACATATCTGATCTTTTGACATGCGACTTCAGTCTGAATGGCCAAAGCTCATCCATCCACCTACACCTTATCAACAAGCCACAAACGTCACTATTCTGCGCTGAAGTAGGAGAAAATTGTTAATGAACTCTGTGGCACTGAAGTGAAGCACATCTCCACTCACCACTCTTGGCTCCGTCTCCACATCCACACGTTCCTTTCAATGGACGTCGCTGCCGCTGCCCCACAAAACACCACGGCCAAAAACCTCGTCCTTCTCCTTCTCAATCTCCTCCTTAAAACAAGTAAGTTGTTCATGTTCTGGCTCCAGTACGAGAGGAACTTTAAAATCTCCAGGTGCTCGATGCTGCGTCCATGTTTGGACAACTTCTGTAAACACAGAGCACGCTCACTGTGGTTGACGTCGTCGTGTCTCCAGTGAACATGCGGGACACTTTCGGGCCGTTTAATGTTCACACTGGAGTCACATACAAGTCACATTTAATTGGAAATGTGAACGACCTCGCAAAAACATCGGATTTCACAAAAAAATTGGAATTGAGCATTAAGACCTGCAGTCTGAACGTAGCTGATGTTATAGTTTATCTGAAGAACTGTTCATATGTGACGTTAACAGTCTGTTGTTCTCTCTTCTATTGTTATTACTTGATTTTCAACAGGAAATGTCGGTTCCTGAGCTCTGATTTTTTAAAATAAAGTGCAACTTATAGTCCGGTGTGACTTACATGTATTTTTCTTCTTTATTATGGATTTTTTGGCTGGTGTGACTTATACTGAGTGTAAGTGTAAAATTCATGTGCATTATTTGTCATGTAGAATAGTGGTTTGTTTCATAGTGCTGTGGCGTGGTTAGTCTCTGTGATGAAGGCTCCTGAGTGTTGTTCCTCAAGCTGTTTACCTGTGAAAATGGTGTGTGCCCCCCACCCCCAGTGTCTCCCCGTGCTGAGGCAGGCTGGTGCAGGGGAACTGTGTAGGTCTAAAGCACAAATGTGTCAGAGACGATGACTGTGGTCCACCGCAGACACATGACCACTATATGACCTGTATTTGGAACAAAACCAGTGTTTTTTCTCTTGATAACATCATCAGACATGGGTAAACAAAATGTCATTTATGTATGGAAACTAAATTCACTTTGTCATAATGCAACTCCTCTTCCATGCAATTATTATTTGAAAATGACAATAAAAAAACAGTCTCTTTAGTTACATATGGAATATTTTAATGTTTTTAGAATACAGCTTGATCATGCAAAAGCCAAGTCCAGCTCCAATCATACAAGAGGATTTTATGACAGTCAACAGTGTAAACATAAAAATGGAACTTGAACACAAAAGAACTTTGCAATAAATGTGGAACTCCAGATTTGTTAGTTGTGTTTTTACAGGACAAAAATAAGACACATAATGCAGTATTTGAGACATATTACAACAGGAAGGCTGTTTTATTTGAGGCAAGTTTAAAATCAAGTGCACTGTGGTTAGACAGAATTATTTATGTGCTGTGGCTTTGTTTTTTCCACATGTCGCTGGTCACGCGACTCGCACCGAAACCTGCTCTGAACCACCAGCACTGTGCTTCAATTTATGCCTGATGATAACACACACACACACACACACACACACACACACACACACACACACACACACACACACACACACACACACACACACACACACACACACACACACACACACACACACACACAAAAAAACAATAAAAAACAGTATTATTGTTTAGACAGAAGTGGCTGTTCATGGTGAGTTTATCTCGTGGCTTCGTACAACACATTGGGTTGTAGCTCTTTGTTCAAAGTCCTCTTTGTTCGGAAATTGATTTTGGCATACGTCAGTTCAGTGGATTCAAAATTCTGCAATTTAATCATGACATCCAGATTATTTAAATGTATATGTATAAAAAAAAAACAATCAAGCAATGAATGTTTTATCAGGCACACATGTTTACCTTATTATCTTCTTGGTCTTCTTCTCTTTTGGGAATGTACCCTTAATGAAAATAATAAAAATAAAATTAAATTATATCATTATCATATATATATATATATATATATTATATATATATATATATATATATATATATATATATATATATATATATATATATATATATATATATATATATATATATGCAGCACGACTGCTGACAAGGACCAGGAAGCGAGAGCACATCACCCCAGTACTGAAGTCTCTGCACTGGCTTCCTGTGAGCTTCAGGATAGATTTTAAAGTTCTTTTATTAGTTTATAAAGCTCTTAATGGTCTTAGTCCTATTTATTTATCTGATCTGCTTTTATCATATGAGCCTCTCGGACTCTCAGGTCTTCAGGTAGTCTTCATTTAACTGTCCCAAGAGTCCAGACTAAAACTCACGGTGAGGCGTCATTCAGCTTTTATGGCCCCCGTTTGTGGAACAGTCTGCCTGAGGATCTGAGGTCCGCTGCGAGTGTTCATATTTTTAAAAGTAAGCTCAAAACCTATCTTTTTAATTTAGCTTTTAATTGAAACTTTTATCTGTCTTAACTTAAATTATTATTATTATTATTATATTATTATTATTATTATTATTATTATTATTATTATTATTATTATTATTATTATTATATTTATTTATTCTAAATTAAATTATCATTACTGTTTTACTTTGTCTCCATTTTTGATTTTTATAATAACCTTTAGGAGTTTTATGTTTTTGTTTTTATGTTTATGTTTAAATGGTTGTATATATGGATGAAACAAAGGGATGGGGTGGGAATGTACCCTTAATTTGAAAATAATAAAAATAAAATAATATCATATCATATATATATATATATATATATTAATATATATATATATATATATATATATAATATATATATATATATATATATATATATATATATATATATATATGAAGGAGAAAATCGAGCATCGAGCTCCTCATCAAATCTGAGTTTTATGATTTTTGTGAAAAAAAAAAAAAAAAAAAAAACACCATAATTTAAAGATTATTCAGAATTATTGACCCCAGGACCACACAGCGAACTCTAAAATGTTCCTTCATCAGTAATGGAATGAAAGAACAGTTTAGATTTCACTCTGTGACCTGGTTGATGTTGATGAACTGTCTGAAGGATAAAGTCAATTTGAAGTGACATAAACAGAACAAAATGCACTACATGAAGTGTAATTACTGACTTAATTTTGATGATAAATAATCAAGACCTGTCATCTTGTACTATTATTGTACAAAGCCCTTAAATGTGCAAACAAAAATATTCTAAATTCTGAAATGGAGGCAACAAGAAACAAAAATGAAGTGTTCATCTACAGACAAATTACACATTTCATCATAAATTATACTTTTTCAGAATTTTAAATACAATTTTGAGGTTTTATTTTTTATTTTATTTTTCCATCCTTCTTAAAGGGAAGAAAATTAACTCACACATGTACCTTGAAAAAGATAAATTGTTTTCTTCTTGTCAGAATGCCGTAACCATTCACATTCAGCTCTGTTCATCGGTGAAAATATATTATGTATATACTATAAAATATATTCTGTATATATTATAAAATATATTCTGTATATATTATAAAATATATTCTGTATATATTATCAAATATATTCTGTATATATTATAAAATATATTATGTATATATTATAAAATATATTATGTCTGCTTCACTTTGGCTGCAGTTGCCTCTATTCCAGACTCTGAACATTCTGATGACAGAGTTTTAAACGGTCTGTTGTGACCTGAATAATCACAGTTATCGATGACTTTAATATTCTTCACATCCCAGCAAGTACGTGAGCTGAGGAGGAGGAACCATCTCCCACAAGAAGAAACATTTTACTTCTATTTAGCTTATAACAAATATTTATTTACAGTGTAGCCCCTAATGACTAGACTCAATATAATAATAAATATCAATAAATATCAATATAATAATAAATATCAATATAATAATACATAAATAATACACACACACATTCATTTTTAAAAGATTACTTACCTTTTGATAGTTGATGAATTTTAAGAATAAGGCCACCAACAAGCAAGACGAGAAGAACAATTACACCAGACATGACTGGAATAATGACTGGGTTGAATAGTTTGGTGTTGTTTTCTACTGGAAAAGAAACAAATATGTCAAAGGGAGTTGAAAATCACAAGACGTTTAGAGGATGTAACACTTTTTATATTTGTCCTGAAGTGTGACACTTTATTATTATTATTATTATTATTATTATTTTTATTTATTTATTTATTTATTTATTTTTTAATTGTGCAAAAAGCAAAACATTTGGTAATTTTACTGTTAAGCTGTTCCCCCCATTCACCACATTTTGGAATTTGAACTGTCTGTTGTGTTTATTTAACGAAGGTCAGGTCGGAAACAACAGTCTCAACTTTAATAAATATGTAATGCTTATTTTACAAAATAATATGTCGATAACTGTGCCCTTAACTCCAGAACTCTTCCTGTGAATCAGATTTAGTTTGGTTCAAAAATGTAAATATATGTTATATATAAAAGAACATGTTCCAAAAGCAAACTTACCTTGAATTTTTAAAACCACCGCCGTAAAGATGACAGATTTATTGTTCATTTTTTCACCACAGAAGTACAATCCAGAGTCAGAATAATCCACTTTCTGGATTGTGAGACATGTGATTGAATTATTTAATGTCATTGTGTATTTCTCTTTGTGCGCACCGCTGTAGAATGTAACTTTACTTTTTGAATCTAACATTGAGCAGATCTGAGTTGTGTCGTCGTTCATGTGGAACCAAGATATGTGAACAGGAAAAAGTAAAGGAGGAACGGCACAACAGAGAGAAGCTTCTGCTCCTCGTTGGACCTCAGTGTTGGTCAAGTGAGAATATGTGTACGAGAGGAAGCCTGGACAAAAATACACACTCAAATTAAAATGGTTGAGTAAAAACATCAGTTTTGAACACAATTCCAACACTCACATGAGAGAACAAATAAAGTCCATGTGAAGTTCATTGTTGCACAAACACACACCGCTGCAAACTCAAGAGTTGAACTACTGAAAGACACAATGTGAATGGTATAAAACATTAGTGTGGATTATAGGCCCGTTATATTTGGTGAAGTAAGTCATACTTTACCTGCTGCTCAGCTCTATTGACTCACTGTGTCTGTGAGAACGTCCTTGTCACGAGTGTACGAGCACAGAGAGCTTTGGAAGTGCAACACATTAACCACAATCACTTTAACCAACTAGACTGAGAGTCACTGTGTTATCTGAGATCTGTGCTCTAGCACAGTGGAAGTGGCTTTCACCTCTAGATGATATACATGTGTTTATTGTTGGGGGTTGTCAAGGTGACAGGTCAGATGTCTGAGCTCTTCAGGAGTTGGCCTCACCACACACAATCACTTCAACATCTGAACAGATCAAAACACAACTCTCACATGTTCTGCATCAGATCAGTAAAGTAAAAGTGTGTGGATTTGACTAACCAGACTTTTCTGTAGCTGCATCCAATACTGAACCTGATGTTTTGGAGGTCACTTTAAAATCTCATTTTACTGCATTAAGATTTGATATTTTGCTCAGATAATGTCTGAGAAGCTTGTATATTTTCATCGTGGCACTGGCTGAGCTGAGGAGCAGCTTGAGGAGCAGGTTTCAGATGGAGGGGGCTGAATGTGGACTGATGTGGTTTGAAGAGTGTCTCAAGCTCAAATCAGTGCACAAGTGTATTTTGGGGCTGGAGAGATTTGCGTCTGTGCACTACTGCACATGCTCAGAGCACTGAAGCTTAGAAAACTCTCTCATTGCACTGTTGTTTCTTAGGCACAATTTAGAAATAATTTTCTAACTTTATATTTCTCTGTCTTGACACTGATCATTTATAATTGAAATATACATTTATTGTCAGCCTAATCAAAAAGTAAACTATTGATTTAGTAAAATAATGCTGACATTACATTATGAATATATATAACATCACATTATATTGTTAAAGAGGCCTAAAATGAACCTTTTTAAAGGCGCCGTGTCTCTGTAAAAACAGTGTAAATGCTTCCGACTGAAAGACTCATATGTTTCCACCGGTGGTCCTCAGTCAAAAGTTTGGACACCTCTGCTTTAGAGAGCTCCTAGTCTGCCGTTGCTTTTTGTTTCTCCTTTTTTCTATAGTTTTTTTACCCACTCAGCTGCAGATGATGTTAGAGATGTCTTAAGTGGCCTTGGGTGTTGATAATGTCTGTGGACTCTCCTCTCAATACGTTTGTACACGTCACTCTGCAGAATCAATACATTCAGTGTCCACTGCATGAAGATCTCTCTATGAACAAAGATCCTGTCACACAAACAGACACAGCTTTGGTGGTGCTGTTCCTTTTTGTTCATTTATTTAAATGTATTTTTTCCCAGATCAATTCAATCTAGTAACTCTCATCATGCCTCAAATACAAAGACTTGTTTGTTTGATACAAGATACAAGATGATCACAGACTGGACATGTAGCTCCATCTAGTGGACACATATGTTAGATACATTACACACAACGTCTATGACTTTGTTTTATCTAGACATGGTCAGTAAAGCACCTCACTCTCCCCTCAGGACCATCAAAACCTCTGGAGGAAGTGAAGAAGTTCAAATACTTAGGATCATGGGTTCAGTCCACAGATCAAGACAAATTAGAAAAGCTCCTCCCTGGAAAGCACTCAACAAAATGTCACTGGAAAATCTAGCACAAAAAGTCAAACTAGAGAACAGTGTTGAATATCAAATGGCAGGTTCATTTTCCAAACAGTGCTGCACATAAACTTTTATTAAATAATTAATCATTGCATTTATACAGCGCCTTTCAAGACGCCCAAAGCACTTTACACTTCATTATTCATTCACTCAACGGTGGTAAACTACTACTGTAGCCACAGCTGCCCTGGGGCAGACTGACGGAAGCGAGGCTGCCAATCTGTGCCATTGGCCCCTCCAACCACCAACACACACACACACACACGCGCACGCACACCACTTTCATACAATGTGGTTGAAGTGTTTTTCCTAAGGACACAACAACAGTTTGTGCCTCTGGTGCCCCCCTGTGGCACCTGGAATTCCCAGAGAATACTTTGACAAACATGCACTCTTACTCTGAGGTGCATTCTTACTCCAAACATCTCACCTGTAGCTTGGCCTGTTGGCATCACATACAAGCAGGTGGTGGACCAGAGGTTACATAATGAAGCTTTAATGTTAAAAATCTATTAACAATGATATATTATTACAATGACAGAGCCAAGTAACGTTCAAATAATATTGCATTTAAAAGGTGTAGAAGATTGTGCTGTTTATCCAGTTGTAACTTTTCTCCACTGTAAGTGTTAAGGAAAATAAGGCTACATTTAGACTGCAGGGCTTTAACGCTCAATTCCGATTTTTTTGTGAAATCCGATGTTTTTGTGAGGTTGTTCACATTTCCAATTAAATGTGACTTGTATGTGACTCCAGTGTGAACATTAAACGGCCCAAAAGTGTCCCGCATGTGCACTGGAGACACGACGACGTCAACCGCAGTGAGCGTGCTCTGTGTTTACAGAAGTTGTCCAAACATGGACGCAGCATTGAGCACCTGGAGATTTTAAAGTTCCTCTTGTTGTTTTAAGGAGGAGATTGAGAAGGAAAAGGATGAGGTTTTTTGGTCGTGGTGTTTTGTGGGACAGCGGCAGCGATGTCCATTGAAAGGAACATGTGGATGTGGAGACGTAGCCAAGAGTGGTGAGTGGTGATGTGCTTCACTTCAGTGACATGGAGTTCATTAACAATTTTCACCGACTTCAGCGCAGAATAGTGACGTTTGTGGCTTGTTGATAACGTGTAGGTCAGATGAATCCGCTTTGGCCGTTCAGACTGAAGTCACATGTCAAAAGATCAGATATGTATCAGTTTCAGGAGCACATATCCAAGTGTCCTGGGTCACATTTGAAAAAATCAGATCTGTGTCATTCAGACTGTCATTAAAAGATCAGATACAGGTCACATAGAGGCCAAAAAATCGGATTTGGGTCACTTCAGGCTGCAGTCTGAAAGCAGCCTTAGTGTTGTCCTAAAGAATAGTTATACAAAGGCAGAGACTCTGGAGTGTGAGGCAGGAGAAGTTTATTTACCATCAGTCCAGGACGCGGTGAACTTGAATACACTTCACGTTAGTATTGATTATTCGAGACTGACTCTGCTTCCACACAAGGAGGTTTAAATAGGACGTAAGAAGGACAGGCTGGCTGAGAAAAAATTAGAAGAGTGTAGCAGACCGATTCTGAAATGACCAAGAAAACTGATAATGTTTCAGAAGAACAAATTCTGTAATAATAGTTGGATGATGCCAGCGTTAACCTCAGAGAAATGTCAATAATGAACTGGGGGGTTGAGGCACAAAGTGGTTTAATGTACATTTCTGAGAGCGTGACAGGACCACCTCCTAGAATCTGAAAACAACTCACAAATAAACAACACAAAGACGGTTTGCAGAGAAACAGAGGCCAGTGTGGTGCAGTCTGTGTGAGAGAGAAAAACCCACAGCCTCTGTCCACACTGTGTTCACTACAGGCACAAGCTCTTTCACTTCAACACTTCATTTAAAAATACACTTCATGCTCAGACTTTGATGTTGTTAACTCAGCCTACACAAAATGGAGTTGTATATCAGATGTATTTGCTGCAGTAGAAGTGCATATGGCAGCCTATTTATACTATTCATTTCACTAAACACATCATAATGCAACTCCTCTTCCGTGCAATTATTATTTAAAAATGATAATAAAAAAAACAAAACAGTCTCTTTGGTTACATTTGGAATATTTTAATGTTTTTAGAATGCTGCTTGAACATGCAAAAGCCAAGTCCAGCTCCAATCAGACAGGAGGATTTTATGACAGTCAACAGTGTAAACATAAAAATGGAGCTTTGCAATAAATGTGGAACTCCAGATTTGTTAGTTGTGTTTTTATAGCACAAAAATAAGACACATAATGCAGTATTTCAGATGTATTACAACAGGAAGGCTATTTTATTTGAGGCAAGTTTAAAATCAAGTGCACTGTGGTTAGAGTTAGAATTATTTATGTGCTGTGGCTTTGTTTTTTCCACATGTTGCTGGTCACGTGACTCGCACCGAAACCTGCTCTGAACCACCAGCACTGTGCTTCAATTTATGCCTGATGATAACACACACACACACACACACACACAGACACACACAGACACACAGACACACACACACACACACACACGCACACGCACACGCACACACACACACACACACACACACACACACACACACACACACACATAAAAAACAGTATTATTGTTTAGACAGAAGTGGCTGTTCATGGTGAGTTTATCTCGTGGCTTCGTACAACACATTGGGTTGTAGCTCTTTGTCTGAAGTCCTGTTTGTTTGGAAGTAGATTTTGGCATACGTCAGTTCAGTGGAGTCCAAATTCTGCAATTTAATCATGACATCCAGATTATTTAAATGTATATGTATAAAAAAAAACAATCAAGCAATGAATGTTTTATCAGGCACACATGTTTACCTTATTATCTTCTTGTTCTTCTTCTCTTTTGGGAATGTACCCTTAATGAAAATAATAAAAATAAAATAAAATAATATCATTAAAATATCATGTGTGTATATATATATATATATATATATATATATATATATATATATATATATATATATATATATATATAGAGAGAGAGAGAGAGAGAGAGAGAGAGAGAGATAGTAATGGAATGAAAGAACAGTTTAGATTTCACTCTGTGACCTGGTTGATGTTGATGAACTGTCTGAAGGATAAAGTCAATTTGAAGTGACATAAACAGAACAAAATGCACTACATGAAGTGTAATTACTGACTTAATTTTGATTATAAATAATCAAGACCTGTCATCTTGTACTATTATTGTACAAAGCCCTTAAATGTGCAAACAAAAATATTCTAAATTCTGAAATGGAGGCAACAAGAAACAAAAATGAAGTGTTCATCTACAGACAAATTACACATTTCATCATAAATTCAACTTTTTGTGAAGCTTAAATACAATTTTGAGGTTTTATTTTTTATTTTATTTTCCCATCCTTCTTAAAGGGAAGAAAATTACACATGTACCTTGAAAAAGATAAATTGTTGTTTCTTCTTTTCAGAATGCCGTAAATATTCACATTTAACTCTGTTCATCGGTGAAAAGATATTATGTATATATTATAAAATCTATTATGTATATATTATCAAATATATTATGTCGACTTCACTTTGGCTGCAGTTGCCTCTATTCCAGACTCTGAACATTCTGATGACAGAGTTTTAAACGGTCTGTTGTGACCTGAATAATCACAGTTATCGATGACTTTAATATTCTTCACATCCCAGCAAGTACGTGAGCTGAGGAGGAGGAACCATCTCCCACAAGAAGAAACATTTTACTTCTATTTAGCTTATAACAAATATTTATTTACAGTATAGCCCCTAATGACTAGACTCAATATAATAATAAATATCAATATAATAATAAATATCAATGTAATAATAAATAAATAATACACACACACATTCATTTTTAAAAGATTACTTACCTTTTGATAGTTGATGAATTTTAAGAATAAGGCCACCAACAAGCAAGACGAGAAGAACAATTACACCAGACATGACTGGAATAATGACTGGGTTGAATAGTTTGGTGTTGTTTTCTAGTGGAAAAGAAACAAATATGTCAAAGGGAGTTGAAAATCACAAGACGTTTAGAGGATGTAACACTTTTTATATTTGTCCTGCCGTGTGACACTTATGTTTTTTTTAATTGTGCAAAAAGCAAAACATATTTTTGGTACTTTTACTGTTCCCCCCATTCACCACATTTTGGAATTTGAAGTGTCTGTTGTGTTTATTTAACAAAGGTCAGTGTTTAATCAGAAACAATAGTCTCAACTTTAATAAATATGTAATGCTTATTTTACAAAATAATATGTTGATAACTGTGCCCTTAACTCTAGAACTCTTCCTGTGAATCAGATTTAGTTTCCTCTGTTGAAGTGTGCCATACTTTGTGTAAAACTGTCCTTTATCAGTTGGTATGAAGTCAATTATTGTTTGACTTCATACCAAGTGGTTTAGACACAAGTATTTTGGTCCCCTAAAAACACTTTGTTCAAAAATGTAAATATATGTTATATATAGAAGAACATGTTCCAAAAGCAAACTTACCTTGAATTTTTAAAAATGTCGCCGTAAAGATGACAGATTTATTGGTCATTTTTTCACCACAGAAGTACAATCCAGAGTCAGAATAATCCACTTTCTTGATTGTGAGACATGTGGTTGAATTATTTAATGTCACTGTGTATTTCTCTTTGTGCGCACCGCTGTAGAATGTAACTTTACTTTTTGAATCTAACATTGAGCAGATCTGAGTTGTGTCGTCGTTCATGTGGAACCACGATATGTGAACAGGAAAAAGTAAAGGAGGAACGGAGCAACAGAGAGAAGCTTCTGCTCCTCGTTGGACCTCAGTGTTGGTCAAGTGAGAATATGTGTACGAGAGGAAGCCTGGACAAAAATACACACTCAAATTAAAATGGTTGAGTAAAAACATCAGTTTTGAACACAATTCCAACACTCACATGAGAGAACAAATAAAGTCCATGTGAAGTTCATTGTTGCACAAACACACACCGCTGCAAACTCAAGAGTTGAACTACTGAAAGACACAATGTGAATGGTATAAAACATTAGTGTGGATTATAGACCCGTTATATTTGATGAAGTAAGTCATACTTTACCTGCTGCTCAGCTCTATTGACTCACTGTGTCTGTGAGAACGTCCTTGTTACGAGTGTACGAGCACAGATGATGGATGGATTGGATGATGCCAGCGTTAACCTCAGAGAAATGTCAATAATGAACTGGGGGGTTGAGGCACAAAGTGGTTTAATGTACATTTCTGAGAGCGTGACAGGACCACCTCCTAGAATCTGAAAACAACTCACAAATAAACAACACAAAGACGGTTTGCAGAGAAACAGAGGCCAGTGTGGTGCAGTCTGTGTGAGAGAGAAAAACCACAGCCTCTGTCCACACTGTGTTCACTACAGGCACAAGCTCTTTCACTTCAACACTTCATTTAAAAATACACTTCATGCTCAGACTTTGATGTTGTTAACTCAGCCTACACAAAATGGAGTTGTATATCAGATGTATTTGCTGCAGTAGAAGTGCATATGGCAGCCTATTTATACTATTCATTTCACTAAACACATCATAATGCAACTCCTCTTCCGTGCAATTATTATTTGAAAAATGATAATAAAAAAAAACAAAACAGTCTCTTTGGTTACATTTGGAATATTTTAATGTTTTTAGAATGCTGCTTGAACATGCAAAAGCCAAGTCCAGCTCCAATCAGACAAGAGGATTTTATGACAGTCAACAGTGCAAACATAAAAATGGAGCTTTGCAATAAATGTGGAACTCCAGATTTGTTAGTTGTGTTTTTACAGCACAAAAATAAGACATATAATGCAGTATTTGAGATGTATTGCAACAGGAAGGCTGTTTTATTTGAGGCAAGTTTAAAATCAAGTGCACTGTGGTTAGAGTTAGAATTATTTATGTGCTGTGGCTTTGTTTTTTCCACATGTCGCTGGTCACGCGACTCGCACCGAAACCTGCTCTGAACCACCAGCACTGTGCTTCAATTTATGCCTGATGATAACACACACACACACACACACACACGCACACACACACACACACACAGACACGCACACAGACACACACACACACACACACAGACACACACACACACACACACAGACACACACACACACACACACACACAGAAACACACACACACAGACACACACACAGACACACAGACACACACACACACACACACAAACACAAACAACAATAAAAAAACAGTATTATTGTTTAGACAGAAGTGGCTTTTCATGGTGAGTTTATCTTATGGCTTCGTACAACACATTGGGTTGTAGCTCATTGGCATACGTCAGTTCAGTTGATTCAAAATTCTGCAATTTAATCATGACATCCAGATTATTTAAATGTATATGTATAAAAAAAACAATCAAGCAATGAATGTTTTATCAGGCACACATGTTTACCTTATTATCTTCTTGTTCTTCTTCTCTTTTGGGAATGTACCCTTAATGAAAATAAGTTATAAAATTAAATTATATCATAAAATTATCATATATATAGATGATAATTTAATGATATATATAGACAGAGTTTTAAACGGTCTGTTGTGACCTGAATAATCACAGTTATCTATGACATTAATATTCTTCACATCCCAGCAAGTACGTGAGCTGAGGAGGAGGAACCATCTCCCACAAGAAGAAACATTTTACTTCTATTTAGCTTATAACAAATATTTATTAACAGTATAGCCCCTAATGACTAGACTCAATATAATAATAAATATCAATATAATAATAAATAAATAATACACACACACATTCATTTTTAAAAGATTACTTTACCTTTTGATAGTTGATGAATTTTAAGAATAAGGCCACCAACAAGCAAGACGAGAAGAACAATTACACCAGACATGACTGGAATAATGACTGGGTTGAATAGTTTGGTGTTGTTTTCTAGTGGAAAAGAAACAAATATGTCAAAGGGAGTTGAAAATCACAAGACGTTTAGAGGATGTAACACTTTTTATATTTGTCCTGCCGTGTGACACTTATGTTTTTTTTTTTTATTGTGCAAAAAGCACAATACTTTTACTGTTCCCCCCATTCACCACATTTTGGAATTTGAAGTGTCTGTTGTGTTTATTTAATGAAGGTCAGTGTTTAATCAGAAACAATAGTCTCAACTTTAATAAATATATAATGCTTATTTTACAAAATAATATGTTGATAACTGTGCCCTTAACTCTAGAACTCTTCCTGTGAATCAGATTTAATTTTCTCTGTTGAAGTGTGCCATATTTTGTGTAAAACTGTCCTTTATCAGTTGGTATGAAGTCAATCATTGTTTGACTTCATACCAAGAGGTTTAGACACAAGTATTTTGGTCCCCTAAAAACACTTTGTTCAAAAATGTAAATATATGTTTTATATAGAAGAACATGTTCCAAAAGCAAACTTACCTTGAATTTTTAAAAACGTAGCCGTAAAGATGACAGATTTATTGTTCATATTTTCACCACAGAAGTACAATCCAGAGTCAGAATAATCCACTTTCTGGATTGTGAGACATGTGATTGAATTATTGAATGTCATTGTGTATTTCTCTTTGTGCGCACCGCTGTGGAATGTAACGTTACTTTCTGAATCTAACATTGAGCAGATCTGAGTTGTGTCGTCGTTCATGTGGAACCACGATGTGTGAACGGGAAAGTTTAAAAAAGGAACAGAGCAACAGAGAGAAGCTTCTGCTCCTCGTTGGACCTCAGTGTTGGTCAAGTGAGAATATGTGTACGAGAGGAAGCCTGGACAAAAATACACACTCAAATTAAAATGGTTGAGTAAAAACAGCATCAGTTTTGAACACAATTCCAACACTCACATGAGAGAACAAATAAAGTCCATGTGAAGTTCATTGTTGCACAAACACACACCGCTGCAAACTCAAGAGTTGAACTACTGAAAGACACAATGTGAATGGTATAAAACATTAGTGTGGATTATAGGCCCGTTATATTTGATGAAGTAAGTCATACTTTACCTGCTGCTCAGCTCTATTGACTCACTGTGTCTGTGAGAACGTCCTTGTCACGAGTGTACGAGCACAGATGATGGATGGATTGGATGATGCCAGCGTTAACCTCAGAGAAATGTCAATAATGAACTGGAGGGTTGAACTGGAGGGTCACAAATAAACAACACAAAGATGGTTTGCAGAGAGGCCAGAGTGTTGCAGTCTGTGTGTGAGAGAAAAACCACAACCTCTGACCACACTGTGTTCACTACAGGCACAAGCTCTTTCACTTCAACACCTTTTACAAAAATACACTTCATGCTCAGACTTTGATGTTGTTAACTCAGCCTACACAAAATGGAGTTGTATATCAGATGTATTTGCTGCAGTAGAAGTGCATAATATGTATATATAGTTACACTGTTCATTTCACTGAACACAGTTAACATTTTAATTGAGCTGCAACAATTCATTGACGTAATAGACAACGTTGACACAGAAAATATGTCAATGGCTGTAGAGCGCATTGATGCGTCGCCTTTAGAGCCGAGCTCTGAACACCTGCTCTGCATTCTGACTCAAAGCACAACAATGCACTGGCAAGACATGCTCAATAAACCATTGAAAGAGTACAGATGTGGCACACTGCAGACTGGTGCACCGAGGACTGTCCAGGCGCACTGCAGACTGTACAGATTATTCGATTTATTTATTGTCATATATTGTCATATGAAATACAATCAAACTTTGACAGAGCAGATCTGTAGCAGTAAAAATGAACAAACAGACACATCCTCACATCTATACCAATAAAAAACATTTAATAAATAAAATAAATAGATTATTGCACTGAGTCCCTTCAGGCCTTTTATCTGCACCTGTGGCCCTGGAGCACGTCCACTGCTCGTGGGTAGAAGCTGTTGTGCAGCCTGTTTGTGCGTGTGAGGGGAGTTTGAAGTCTTCCTGAGGGGAGAGTATGGACGAGGCAGTTCCTTGGGTGAACTGCAGACTGTACAGGCTGACCACAGCGTGAAACTCGCTGTCAGCTGTTCCTGAAACACCCATTGGTCTGACCGTGTGAGGGTGACCATAACTGTAGTTCTGCTTTACCACATGTATATTACAATTTTAAGCAGCATTTTATGTTCTTGCCTTGGACCCCGTAAGTAATAAATGTACTGTCACAGTACAGAATGAGTATATTTCTGTAAGACAAAATATACTTTTTATTAGTCTAACTAAAAAATATATATATATATTTAGGAAAAATTTTTAACATATTGTTCTATAGCCTAATAAACTGTTATAATATCATTAATTAATTAATCAAAAAAATAGCTGAAAGATTAATCTATTCATTGAAAAAAAAAAAAGTTAGAGTGTCTGTGTCTGTGTCTGTGCGTGTCTGTGTGTGTCTGTGTGTGTGTGTCTGTGTGTGTGTGTGTGTGTGTCTGTGTCTGTGTCTGTGCGTGTGTGTGTCTGTGTGTGTGTACTGGTCACATATTATGTCTCGACAGGAGCATGGTCTGGGGATTGCTCTCTTTTTTTCTCCTCCCTCTCCTCATGTTATACTGCTTTGTTTTCTTCTTCTTATGTCTCACAGTCAGAAGGTTCTGTATTTGACTCCTGGGCCTTTCTGTGTGGACTCTGCATGTTTTTCCTGCATTGACCCAAATATGATAGACTTGCAAAAAGGGAATTCTTGTGATTTTGTACATTCACAAACACTTCTGAGAATCTGTACTGTTCATGCAAAGACAGCAGGTAAAAAGTAGTCCTGACCAAAACTAACTCAAGATCTGGGGCCTCATTTATAAAAACTGCGCAGGAGTTGTCGTAAGTTAGTGCATACGCCTGTAGCTACGACAAGGCGTGCGCCACGCAAACTCCATATTTAGAAAACCCACCGCACGCACCAAACCTGCAATCTTTGCTTTATAAATCCCACCTGCAACTACAATTTGCGCACGTAAACCTACGTCATGTCACGCCCTCTCCACACCTCCACCTCACCATAAAAGGAGCATGTAAAGTGACTCGTGAATGAGATTTCCCTAAACATGAGCCGATATTCAGTGGGTTTGACCGAGACACGCGGGACAGAGGGAGGAGGACGCTCCACGCAGCACCACGTGACCACGACAAAGACTTTATTAAAGACTTTATTAAACCTTGTTTAATAAATAAATACAAAACTTAAAGTGACAACAATGACTAATCTGTTCATTTAATCATTTTTTATAATATTTAGGCAGCACATCTTTGCAGTAAAGCCCATGTGTTTTTTCGCTGTTTCAAGAGTTTTATCGCTATATTTTTAAGTCTGTGTATGAAGTGTGTGAGGACTGGCCCTGTATTTATGCATATACACGTAGATACGTGCACGCGCTGATCTGAATGGTCAAATTATGAGCGCGTGCGAGAGATTCAGATGCCCTCCCCTGGAGAGCGAAAGGAGCGCGGGAGGGACACGAGGACACAGACTTAGCATGAAACACATCAGATACAGATGTTATTCTGCCAACTAAAGTCCACACGAAACATCCAAACTGCTGAACCTGTGAGTGTGGGTCTGGGTCGGGACGGGCACGAGCATTATTCTGTTCTTCATATTGTCAGAGAGCAGCTCTCATGTACAAGAGTTCCCCATTACACAAAAATGTAGGGAAGATTTTGGTTGGGGTCAGGTTCGGGCAGTGGGCTTCGTGTTGTCCACAGACTCGGGTCACTCTGGCGCTCGGTGCATAAAGACTAAAGTAAAAGTGTTAAAGTTGCGTTCATTAAATCAAAGCCTGGCTCCTGCTGCGTCCAAGGGAAGAGTTTTTCTCTCAGGTCGGGTCATTATTTCGTCCTCTGTGTTGGTCACAGTCTGTGTTCTATAGAAGTCTGTGGTCGCAGTGTGGACTGTGGGACTCTGCGCTGCACCGAGTCCGGGAACGTGGCCGCGCTCGTGCACGAGTGTCAAATGGATGGAAGGATATTGTGGA
The DNA here is from genome assembly GCF_026225935.1 of Boleophthalmus pectinirostris. Taxonomy (NCBI): domain Eukaryota; kingdom Metazoa; phylum Chordata; class Actinopteri; order Gobiiformes; family Gobiidae; genus Boleophthalmus; species Boleophthalmus pectinirostris. The sequence continues at coordinate 28,917,186 of NW_026571153.1, read as the reverse complement.
GAATAATGAGTGGAATAAACAGCCCTTCTCCGTATTTTGGCGAACCAAACACTTAAATGCGCAAATCAGAAGGTAATTCTTCTGTATACGTGGATTTTCTGATCAAACACTTCCTCAAACTCTGTTCACTTCTGCTTCTCTCCACGAGTGTCGCTTTTTCCCCGTGTCTCCAGACTTTGCGTAGAACTTACAGCAGGTCCCGAGTTGGCGTAGAGTTAAGCAAAGAGCCACGCCTTAGTCGAGTTTTATAAATACCGCGGTTGGCGTAGGAAGCGCGCGCGCAAGGATTTTTGCGTAAGCAAGCTTTATAAATGAGGCCCCTGGAGATGTCCCTGTGCTCCCGATAAACTGGTCCAGACACACTGAAAGATGGGTCAAATGCAGAGGAGCAGCTTCCACATTTGGACAATAAAGTGTATCTTAACCAAACTTTATTACTATTTTAACAATTCTAAACACTTTTGGAAGGGTCTGTGTAGGAGGGTTGAAACCGTACTGAGGCACAAAGTGGTTTAACAGACCACAACCTAGAAAACGACTCACAAATAAACAACACAAAGACAGTTTGCAGAGAAACAGAGGCCAGTGTGGTGCAGTCTGTGTGAGAGGGAAAAACCATAACCTCTGTCCACACTGTGTTCACTACAGGCACAAGCTCTTTCACTTCAACACTTCATTTAAAAATAGACTTCAAGCTCAGACTTTGATGTTGTTAACTCAACCTACACAAATGGAGTTGTATATCAGATGTTTTTTTTCTTTTTTTACAGAATAAGAAGACAGAAGAGCCCTTGATTTTTTACTCTATATGTATTTTATTTGTGGTGATTTTAGTTTTGATGTGTTTTTTTATACTGGAGTGAAGGACTGGGTGAACTGAACTAATTGAACATTCCCTCCCACCCAGTGTTATTGGCTGTGGAAGGAAACGGAAGAGACGGGGCAAGAGAGGTGACGGAGTGGGAACGAAGACAGGTGGTGCAGTGGAACGGGTGAGGCTGGGGGGTCAGCCTCATCATCAGAAGAGCCTCTAGTCAGAAAATCCATGTTCGGGTAGTGTTACAAATTGTTACAAATGAAATTGTATTTCAAGTTTTAAATATTTTAAAAAGTAAATATTAAAAGTAATAAATATATTAAACCCTTAAAATACAGCAAAAATGTTTGAGGAAATAATGATTTGGGTGGAAATGTCTGTCTTAAATGGAACAGGGTTAAGAATTGTCTGATTTTCAGGCAACAACTTGCAAAATGTTCAGTAATTCGAGCTCTACAACCTTCATTTCAATTTTATTTTAAATCTTTTTCTTTTAATATAGCATTGGTGGGTTTGTAAACCAACACATTAAGTAATACTGGCCTTAGCTAATGCTGTGATGCATGATTATGCGTTTTCCTGTCAATATCTCTAAAAACGTTGATGTTGCAGCCATTTTTAATTGGTAAACACCCAAAAGTTTACTAATTCTTCCCTGATATCCAGGGATTATTCCCTGTTGCTTTCATCAAATATACATTCAATTGTTCAAGAGAAATGTTGCTGACAAACCAATAGAAGAGGTCATGATTTTCTGACTAGTGGGCCTTCTCACTACAGGGCCTTCTGACTAGTGGGCTTTCTGACTGGGGGCCTTCTTATGATAAGGGTATAACCGAGGCTGGACCATCTGGACAAGGCAGAGGGACGGATACAACACCTGAAAAGAGCTAAGTAAAGGGATGCATCTGGGGGACCTTGTGGGCGTGTGTGAAGCCGGACAGTAGATCAGATCAGAGCTAAGAGGCACTCTGTTTCCGCAGCGTCTCGACCTCGATACACAGGAGTTCAGAGGGAACCCTGTTGAGCATGGCGTCGGGAGCAGGAGGACCCGTGGTGGAGCAGAGGCGGAGGCCCGGATGCGGGGGACGTGGCGGCTCTATTCACCTGCATGATAGAGCTAAGTAAAGGGACGTCACTCAGTCGACCCTGGTGTGTGTGTGGCTGGTCAAAGACGGTCCTAGTCACAGTCTGACAGACTTTGTTTTACTCTCGTTTTTACAGTCAACGTGGCGGTGGCTGGACCAGAGGGACTATCACGCCAGATCCACATGGACCTTCAGGCAGTGACCACAGCACCCAGCCCATTTTAATTCCGATTTTAGCCAAACTGGATTTTTTCTTTTAATATTATTTTTCATTACATACCCATTTATACCCATTTTTACTCTCATTTTAAAGGTTGTGCTTCAGCGAATAAACTGTTAACTGACTGCATATCATCTTTCCCAAACAGTTTGGTAGAACTAAAGAATCTGACACATGCACAGCTAAACAGGAGCGGCTGAGTCTGGATTTAAGGTCCTCAGAGTGTGACATGGTTCATACAGCACTAAAACGTTAGAGATGTGCTTTGGTGTGAGATCATGGAGACACTTGTACACACAGGTTTGTTTTGGATGAGGGAACAGTATTACAATATGGTTTAAAGCTGAAAAAATGCACACAAAGTACACTGAGAGTGAGAAAGATGATTAAAAAAAAAAGTGTAAAATCTTTGTTGGGGTGACAAGTGAAGAGCAACATTCAGAAAATTGTCCATCGATGCCCACCCAGAGCCGACTGTGTGTACGATGGACATTGTAAAGTTTATTTGATGACGGTACAGACGACATGAGTGTCCTCTGGTTTCCTTGGCAACCTGCTTCTCACCGTTGTGGCCATAAAGACGCGTGCAGTCCCAGTACAGTTCTGTTTAAAATAAATGAAGACAGAATCATATTTTGCAGAAAACTTAATCATACTTATATTTACAAAAAAAAACAAAAAAACTGAAATCTTACCTCCCGTGAATCTGGTGTCTGGTCTTTTGCTAAAACAAAAACCAAAAAGATATTACTTATTTGTTGATAAGTTATGAATTGATAAGCAATATTTAGAACATTACCTCTCTGGAGATGGAAGATTTTGACGCTCAGACCAGTAATAATCAAAATGGAAAAGACAGTGATACTCCCCAGAATTATTAGGACAGTGTAAACGCTCGGGCAGTCCATTTTCTCGTCCACTAGACTCACAGAATATAGAGTATGTTAGTGAACCAGACATACATCACACAGTTTTATGGACCATTGGAGGCTTACCTGGAATAATTGTGACAAGATCACCTTCATCACCTTTAAAAGACAACAGGGTTCATAAGTTTCCGTGCATATTTCAGTCAGGGTAGTTGATTTTTAAACAGTGAAAAGACGAAGCATCTAGTTTATTCTAAGTAACATGTTCCAAGCTCTCACAGAGGTCAGCTCCATGTCCCCACAGCCTTATAACCTGGTTCTATAAGAGGTTCTATCCTTCAATAAACAAAACCAAAATAAAAAAGAAGTACTGTATTTTTCGAACTATAAGTGGCACTTTTTTCATGGTTTGGGTGTTTCTTGCGATTTATGCTCTGGTGTGACATATATATTAAAATGTTCACAGTGACAGCCACGAGAGGCTCTAGTCTTGTGTTCCTCCTGTACCACTGTCACTTCACTCTACTGCACATGTCTCCTGCATGTTCCTTCTGCAAGTTGTGAAATCTGCAGCTGAAAACGGTAATCGAGCAGCAGAAAGAAAGTTTGGAGTGAGTGAGAAAGTTGTGACACCGGGAGGATGCACCGTGAAACTTTCCTGAAGTCACTGGATGGATGGACAAACCCTGAACTTCAGTGACACTGAAACCATCCTGTCAGAAACACCTGAATAATTCTATACTGATACTAGGGGTGTGCAAAAATATCGGAATATCGATATATCGTATATTTTAATGTGATGATACAGTATCGATAGAGTGGGCTACTGTATCGATATATCACCAAGAGTATTTTTACGTGTGTTTTACTAAATTATTTTGTTACAGAGCTACAGTTTTGTGGCTTGTGGAGTGAAAGGAAACTCATTTATGCAACACATTTGACATTTTCACTGTTTTGATGATTAAAATGTTTGTGTTTCACATGAACTTTGCACAAGAAGTGGTTTAACAAAGACTTTAGTATCACAGCCATGATTTAGACTTTATTTCTTATCGAATCGATTTGAAATATATCATATCAAAGTGCGCTGTATCGAGATATGTATCGTATCATGGCCTGTGTATCGAGGTATGTATCGTATCGGCAACTTCTTAATGATACCCAGCCCTAACTGATACTGAGTCTGACGACAGCGACACAGAAGAGTTTGCGTCGCTCTGTTTACCTCCGGAGGTCGAGGCCAAGTTGTTCAGAAGAGACACCGAGGATGAAGAATTGAATAGATTCAGTGATTTGGAGTGAGATGGAGAGTTTGTTAAACTTGTTCTATTCTGTTGTTTATGTTATAGTTTATCTGAAGAACTGTTCATGTGACATTAACAGTCTGTTGTTCTCTCTTCTATTGTTTTATCTAGAACTTGACTTTCAACAGGTCTCAGATTTTATAAAATAAACTGCAATTTATAGTCCCGTGCGACTTATATATGTTTTTTTTTTTTTTTTTTTTATTGAGGATTTTTTTGGCTGGGTGTGACTTATACTCCAGAGCAGGGATGGGCAAACTACGGCCCGGGGGCCAAATGCGGCCCTTTAAACCTTTTAATCCGGCCCACCAAACTTGAATAAATAATAATAATAAACCTAGTTAATGTTTTATTTTTCCTGCATTTCCGGCGTTTCCCAGTAGACGGCGCACTATATATACATTGAGGTGCGGCGGCTTCTGTTGGCCGCAATGCTTTATGGGAAAGTCATTTTCAGACGGTGTATTCGGACCATGAATGAGGTAGAAGTGTTCAAGACATAAGACTGCACTAATTCTGCAGTAACTGTGTCTAAGTGTAAATCTGTAAAAGTAAGATCTATTCTTTTCGTGCTACGGTGACGTTAAATATTTTTTCATGTGTCACTTGAGCGTCTGCTACACTCGTGTCTACACTTCATACTCAACTCTGTGCTGTGTGCAATATATGTGCTCCCTGCGCACACTCTGCCAATGAGCGCGCCACTGCCCCCTAATGTAGTGGAAGTGCAATTGCACTTTATTCTAAAGGCCCGTTCAGACCAAAGCGTCAAAGCGTCCACTTTCTATGTAAGTTATGTGGACACTGAGCGTCCTGCTTTTTGCGGCGCGTTTCGGCGTCAGCGCGGCGCGAATCTGGCGTCAGCGCAGCGCGTCTCAGCGTGGCGTCAGTGGCCAAGACGCGCGTCCAAGGCGTCAGCGTCAAGAAGTTGAAAATGCTGAACAGACGCGCCGCGTCAACCAATCAGACGAGTATCCAGAGACGCAGCGACGTATTATCCAGAACCAGAACGAGAACCACAAACACTGAGCGAATAAATATATACGCCACAATCACGCCGCGAGGACTACACCAGGACTGGGCAGGACTGGACTAGACAGACTAAACAAGGACTAGACCGCTGATGATTAGACAGACTAGCCGGGACAGACTGCGGAAGACCTAGATCTGATCCAGTGTCATTAGTGGAGTATAAATATAAACACGCCCCAGTCGTCGACCCGATCTCCTCCTTTGATGTTTTATGTCATAAAAACACTCTCTCAGTCTGGTCTGACATTGTTTCGGAAAAGAGCGGGACCGGGCTCTTGTTTCCAGCAACGGACGCGCGTCAGTATTTTTGTCCCGTTCGTCACGGCGTCAAAGATGCGCGTCGGGGGCGTCCAAACTCAAAATGCAAAGGCTCCAAATAGAGGCGTCAAGGCGTTTTTTGACGCTTGGTGTGAACGCCTTAAGACAGTAAAAAAGTAAAAAAGCTGCTCCCCGAGGTCAAACGCGCCCCCTTGACGGAGCCTCGCGCCCCCCCCAGGGGGGCCCGCCCCACTATTTGAGAAGCACTGGTCTAGAGTAAATCTCAGTGCAAGGACTCCTTTGTGTGACGGTGTCTTACGTAAAGTATTATACCTTTTGATATATGGTGTAGTTAGAAAAATAGGAATCACTGTGTTACATGTGTATGGAAAGACCGTACGAGCCAGCGCGAAATCCACAGGTTGCAAAATGGCTGCCCGTTCAAATTGATGTGCAGAGCTCAATGGCGCATGATCCCAGATTAGCCTAGCAATGCTAGGTACTTCCGGTGGCTGTTGCCTACGAGCATGCGCAGTAGTGCTCTTTCTCCCACGGGCACACGCGACTACACGCACGGAGCGCGGGCTCGTGTATCACGTGATCGTTTTGACCAATCAGAGCGAGAAGAGCTAGAGCGGAGCAGGAGCTAACGAATATAAAGTGTTTTTTTAAGACAACTGAAGGATTTTGAGCGAGAAAAAGTTTATGATCTAAAAATAGGTAAAAATCACCAACAGATCCGATATTTTTGAAAGCTGTAGATGACCTGTCAGATGAACACGAGCAGTTTGTGATTACATTGCCTCTATGAGAAAAATCTTGTCTCAGCCCATGAGATTTTTTCTGCTGAAGTTCCAGTGAGTGACACTACGTCAACTGGAGGCAGCTACAAGCAACAATACTGTATCCAGTTATTTAGTGCCCGGTGACCTTATGCAGCCATTCAAATTGACCCACAGAACTTGACCAAATTATAATAAATAAACCTTACTGCTGTTTTATCTTTCTTGCATTTCCGGCGTCTCCCGGTAGATGGCGCACTATATATACATTGAGGTGTGGCGACTTCTGTTGGCCGCAATGCTTTATGGGAAAGTATTTACAGGAGTCATTTTGGGCGGTGTATTCGGACCATGAATGAGGTAGAAGTGTTCAAGACATAAGGCTGCACTGTTTCCGCTTTAAATCTATGCAAAACAACATCATATATTTCATACTCACTGTATTAGAAAGTCCTAAAGGTTTGGTTAGACTGAATTAGCATGGGATCTGTGTCGTCTACACCCTCGGTCAAAGTGCTTGGGACACATGTTTGCTTTTGTTGTGCAGTGGGGCAGACCTCATTTCACTTTTCATGTTTAAAGTTGCAGCGCGTAGTGCAGAATACGTCCTACATGAGAGTAAATACGAGTGCAATGGAGCCGGGCTCTGAACACGTCATGTCCCGTCTTCTGTTCGGCCCTCCAGTCAAATTTTAGAACCCTATGTGGCCCCCGAGCCAAAAAGTTTGCCCACCCCTGCTCCAGAGCAACTGAAACATATGGTAAGTGTAAAATTCATGTGCAGTATTTGTCATGTAAAATAGTGGTTTGTATCATAGTGTATCATAGTGCCTGGTCTCTGATTTTATCAGATAAATTTCCCCCCAAAAGTGCAACTTATATATATAGATATATGTTTTTTTTTTCTTCATCATTACACATTTTTTGGCTGATGTGACTTATACTGGGATATTTCTGACAAGATGTTCATCACCTTTAAAAGACAACAGTGTTCATAATTTTTCATACATATTTCAGTCAGAGTAGCTGATTTTCAAACAGTGAAAAAACAAAGTATCTAGTTTATTCTAAGTAACATGTTCCAAGTTCTCACAGAGGTCAGCTCCATGCGCCCACAGCCCTATGGTTCTATAAGAGGTTCTGTGCTTCAATAAACAAAACCAAAATAAAAAAAGAAATACACTACTGGTCAAAAGTTTTAGAACACCCCCATTTAAAAATAATAAAATAAAAGAAAAAAAGAAAAGTCCAAGCTCTGCCAAAACTACCTCAGGGAAAAAGAACAAGATGGTAAAGCTTGAAAACCTGGAGTGTCCAGCAGCAGCACAGTGTCCAGACTTAAACCCCATGGAGCTGGTTTGGGATGAACTGGACAGAAGAGTGAAGCAACCTACAAGTGCCACTGTTGCACTCTTAAATAATCCAGGCGAGTAGTTCCGTTTTGCAATGTTTATTTTATCCAAGCGGTTCAATACATTTGAGGCACGCAGGGCTACAACACCGGAGCGCAGGCCACACTCACAACACTGGATGGGCGTGTCTGACCTCCTTTTACTGCTGGACCCCCAACTATCGGCACCACCCATTTCATGTCTGCTCTCGATGCTACAGTTTATTTTAATTACATTCAAATTTAATAAATTAGCAGTGCATATACTATAATTAATAAATACTATATAATTTAACATTTCATCCAAATATATATATGGGCTACACCACACATTTATGCAAACTTCTGCGACAGACTTGAGAAGAACTTTCTGAACAATATTTGATTTCTATTGTAAAAAGAACAAGCCACGAGTGTGTTCAGCTGTTCTATCTGACAAAGGTGGACACACACATCAGTCAAAAGTTCAGAATAGGTAACAGTAAAACAAGTGTAAAATGTGTGGGGTTCTAAAACTTTTGATGTAATGTAATGTATAGGTTAAAAAAAAAAAAAAAGTGACATACTCTGGCCTTAACTTAGAGTCTTACTGTATCCCTAACATCTCTGTTTCTGCTGTATGTGCTGTACATACTGAAACTGTGAAAAACTTGCATGTGTCCTGTATCTTCAGGGTGAGGCACTGGCAACGCAGGTTCAGTTGTGATTATAGTACGTATAGTTTAGGCTACATTCAGTTCCTTTAAGTTACTGTTACTAATTGCAACTAATACATGCATCAAGAATCTCGGACATTGCACAGTTCATACTGGGAAGGATTTCATGTTTGATTTCCAAGTGGGATGCGTCTATTGACAAAGCCGATCTTTTCTAGTCTTTTGAAACATATCGCTTCGCATACAAAATGTTCGCCATAAACACGGGATGATTTAGGCAGTCAAAGGTTTCCTTTTTTGTCCTTCCTGTGGATCAAAATAGTGGATCCTGCCCATCGCCTTCACCTTTCACTATTTTTTAATTCCGCTGGGAAGGGAAACAGTTTGAACAGAGGTTTGAGTCACACACATCTGATTCCCTTTAGCATTTATAGAGTTCGCGAACAAATTTCTCGAGCCTTTTTCCGCCGTTAGGATCCAACAACCACACAATTACGATGTCCGAATCCCAAAACTAAAATATGACAATATCAGAACCAGAAACAAAAGTGATATGGTTCAAAAGACTAGAAAAGATCAACTTTGTCAATAGACGCATCCCACTGGGAAAACAAACGTGGCGGTTTGATGCTCATTCTTTTCGGAAAATCCTTCCCAGTATGTACTGCGCAATGACCGGAAGTCCGAGATTCTTGACGCGTCTATTGCAGAGATAGTTTTGCATTGTTGTGCTGCCAGAGCAACTGTGTACTTACCGTCAACACTTAAGTACGTCGACTCTCCAATGACTACATTTGACCTTATGAAGAATCCACAGAAATACAATCCAGAATCTGAGGTTTGTACTTGATAGATTGTCAAAAACACATGTGTTTTGCTGATGCTCATTTGAAACCTGCTGTGTTTAAATCCAGAACAATATGAAGGTTCATCATCAGATCCAATCATTGAAGAAATACAGCGAGCTTTAGTTTCATTCTCCACTCGGAACCAGTCCACTTGAGTTGTCTCTTTGGAGATATTTGAACACGACAAAGTGATGTTTCCTCCTGAACGGACCTCAGATATTATATTAACCCCAAAAATTGATCCAGCACAGATGCCTACAATGATAAAAACATTCACTACAAACTGTTTATAAGCACTTGTAAAATTGTTAGAGAAAAAGTCTCGGCTACTTACTGAGGATAGAGAGCACAGTGCATGTGGAGGTCTTCATCGTGGGTTCACTAGACTACTCAGACACCAGCGGCTCAGAGGTTTATTATGTGGAGAACAAAGGGGCGGAGCCTTATGATTTTTTATGCATTTCCTTTTGAGACTGCACAAGTGTTTTAAAAAGGTAAAAGACCGTGTATTATGCTACAACTTTTTTTTTCAGCCAAGGTTGAGAAGCAAGATTACCCCCACACTACATTTGAGTTACTATGGCAGCCCTAATACCATGAGTGAAGGGGACGAGGAGAGGATGAGGAGAGAAGGAAGTGGAGGGTTATCATAGCAGCTGATACAGAGGCCACTGTTGCTGGAACAAACAGGCTTTTACTCTTTTTGTATTCAATATTATTTTATATAAAATAACTTAAAACTTAAAAATTTATAACTAATAATCATGTAAAAACATGCATTGTTGGTTGCTTTGTAAGAGTTATAATATTCTAAAAAAAAAAAAGAATTTTTTTTCATTGGATTGAACATTTCGTCAATGCCAAAAGTGTTCATAAAAAGGTTGGAGCACCCTGAGAAACCAGTGCAGACATGGTGAGAACATGCAAACACTGAAAATCAAACCCAAAACCTTCTTGCTGTGAGGTGATATTGCAAAGTACTACAAAGTACTGGTACTACCAGCACTGGGACATTACAGAAACAGATCAGATGGTACTACACCCACACAGCACAAGAACACAGAAAATGACAGACGACACCTTCTGCATTTGAACAGAAAGTCTGAGAGACTGTGGAGGCCCCCTGCTGGGCTGAAGTCTGGAGAAATTCAAGCAAATAATGATCATGTCAGTTTCTGCCTTTTGTCTTTGCACGACTCTTCATTTTTGTCTCATGATACAAAGGCAGAGAACAGGAACTGATGAGGAAGCCTCAAGAAGAAGGTTGGATGAGCTGGTGAGGAAGGCTGGATCTGAACTGGGTGCAGAACTTGACTCATTCACATCTGTGGCTGTGAAGAAAGCCCTAAACAAACTCCTGTCCATCCTGGACAACCCCAGCAGCCCCTGCAGAGCACCGACACCAGACTGGACAGCACCTTTGGGGACAGGCTGTTGTCCCTGTCTTGCTCCACTGACAAACTCTGGAAGTTGTTTGTACCACATGACACATGAGGCTGTTCAACACTTCTCTATAATTTGATAAACTGATATTCTATGCTGTAAGTCTGTGCAATTAATTCACTTTTGATCACGATTTCGATTTGTGTGTCAAACGATCTCCAAACTCATGTAATCGAGTTGAACCGACAGCTTAATACAGTTTATTTTGGGATATATTATTTTTATATAAATACATTTTTTAAATATAGAGATTGTAGAACAGCTGGATATAGAGTTTATTTTAGATACATTTATGTTTTTCTGCCTTATTTCATGTTCAAAGAATATTTTATTAATTTTATGTTTTATACATCGCAAAACTTCACCAAGGTTCATATTTGTAGCCTATATTTATTTTCAATTTGAAAGTTTTGCATAAATTATCAATAAAAAAGAGGGTTTTATTTAGAGAGAAATGCTGAATAAATGCATCATGTAACTAAAAAATAATCATTTGAATAATTGTGGTTTCAGTATTGATCATGATAATGATTTTTTCCATAATGGAGCAGTCCTACTATGCTGCCTTAAAAACAAATTTCCTTTGAGATAATAAAGCATCTCTCTAATCTAATGCAGCTGTAGATGAACTTTTTATTATTGCTATGGACTTTTGAGTCTAACTGACAAATCTATTTCTGCATTCTTTCCATCTCCTCCGTGTGTCGCATCTGGTTTCTGTTCAGCCAGAGGTGAGAACGATCACTTCTGATAAAATGGTGCTGTGGTGTACTGTGGGGGTACGTGTCATCATTTAACAGGAAGTCCTATGTGGTCTCAGCTCACAGGGCAGCCTCCTTCAGTTCAGTGTTTAAATGACACAAATAGAATCATTCCATGTAATACCCGTAGAGATATAATAAAGTGGACCTAACCACAGCCACACAGTCATGCCGAAAGTAATGGTTAAGTTAGTTTCATTTTCCAGTAAATGAAAACAAACTCAAAAACTTCCAAGTGCAGATGAGCTTTTTATTGTTTTGAGATATATACACAACGGCAAAAATGCTTAAACTCTACCCTATTTTAATTTATATTTAATTGTATGTCTTGGCAAAATAAATATTCCAAACAACTTTCAAACAAAGCAGAGCTGAAATGGAAGGTTGATCTGAGGGTTGACGGTCCGATCGCAGCAGTGACCAGTGTGTTCTGCTGTTGTATCTCGGGCAAGAAACTTCACCCGCCTCGTCCGTGTGATCGAAGTCGGTGGTCAAAGGCGTGACTGACTCTTTGGTAACCAGGAATGTGCGGTTATGGAAGTGTCAACTACTGAGTGAGAAGACTTTTTGGAGCTATGAATCATGTTAGAGTTGTTTTCTGTTCTCATTTACTCACTCAAAGTTGTAATTTAGAGTGAGTCATGCATGTATGAGTCATCTTTATTCTCCGGTATACTGTTACAAAATCACAATATTGATCTAAAACGACTTCTGTCAGAATAATTTTATTATCCCATATTTGCTAAATACTTGTGTGTTATTCTAGACCTATGAGTTAACCATTTATGTACTACAATTCTTTGATTTATAATGTACCAATCACTTGTCACTTGTTGAATAACCTCTGTGTGTTTGACAACTGTGTGCAGTGTCCTATCGCTCTAGTGAACCTCCAGATGATTCCTCACATGAAGCCAACTCCCACTGTCACACATGCAAGAGTTATGATGGTGTCTGTCCAAACCTAAGGCACCTCCTGATTGTTAATCATGTTTTATGTGTTTGTACTATGCTTAGCTGCATCAGTTTCTTATTATGTCTTTGCTGGTTTCCCCTTCCCCTTGAGAATTATCATTCTGTAACTAGGGCCTCCTAATGAAATAAAAAGAGGAGAACAGCCTTGAGTCATCAGAACGTGTGGAGACTGTTGGTTTTGATGCCCACTCTCTGCCCGTTCTCCTCATGAGTAAAACTGAATTAATCTCTTGTCTTTCTTCTTGTTTTTAATGTTTAGATAAACCTAACAACTTCATAAAAGAAATAAATGTATGACTTGCGCATTAGAGTTGATGTTGCTGTAAACGTCATCGCAACAAAGAGATGTGAAGTTGTCAGCACCTCACGTCACACTAGTGAGTAGCACGTTTTTATCATTTGTACCAAAAATAGTATCAGAGCTGTATTTAGAATGATTCATTCACGTTTGAGTAATCTTTTTTCTCCTGTATTCAAGAAGTTATTGCGCCAATCTACCCACATTTTCACCACACTGGTACACCCCACTGCTCTGTACTTCCTTCTCCCAGTTTTATACACTGATACACATTTGTGTATTTGTGATACACATTTAAAATCACAATATTGATCTAAAACGACTTCATAAAAGAAATAAGTCTACTGACTTGTGTGTTTCTACAAAATCATGCTCCCATTATATTGGAGAAACTGTGGCACGATGGTGAATCACTCACAAATCTTCTGGGCAGAGGTGGGACCAAGTCATCGTTTTGCAAGTCTCAAGTAAGTCTCAAGTCTTTGACATCAAGTCCAAGCCAAGTCCCAAGTCTTAGTCAATTTTATCAAGTCAAGTCTACAGTGTTAACTGGAGGAAACCGTCCCCTCCGACAAGGACAGAAAGGACACAGAGACTAAAACACGTCTACAAGAGCTGACATGATTAATAACTAATATAATAACCCTTTGTCAAGGATTGTTCTAAATGTTTATTTGTGTTGCTGATCTTCATAAACTTAAGTTCAAAAAAAGAAAAAAAAGCTAATGTTGCTGTAAACATCATCACAACAAAAGGACGTGAAGTTGTCAGCACCTCATGTCACACTAGTGAGTAGCATGTTTTTGTCTTTGTACCAAAAATGACTACGTAACCACTGAATCATACGTGTAGCACCGATTAGGAAAGTAAAACTGACATTATAGAGTAAGTACAGAGCAGTGGGCGTGTGCTGGTGGTGGTGGAAACAGGGATTGATCGGAGCAATGACGTCATGAATAGAGGCGCATATAGATAAATGAAACATGCATGAATCACTCTAAATAAAACTTCGAGAGGGTGACGAGAACAGGAAACAACTACACTTCCGGTTAAAAGTTTTAGAACACCCTCATTTTTCCAGTTATTTTGTAATTCAATTCGTGCAAGTTCAATGAAGATCTTGAAATGGTACAAAGGAAAGAACTGAACAGACAGAGGTTAAAAAAAGATAAAAGATACAAAACGCAAGTCCAAGCTCTGCCAAAACAACCTCAGGAAAAAAGAACAAGATGCTAAACTTGAAAACCTGGAGTGTCCAGCAGCAGCACAGTGTCCAGACTTAAAGCCCATGGAGCTGGTTTGGGATGAACTGGACAGAAGAGTGAAGCAACCGACAAGTGCCACACATTTATGGAAACTTCTGCAACAGACTTGGGAAGAACTTTCTGAAGAATATTTGATTTCTGTTGTAAAAAGAACGAGCCACGAGTGTGTTCAGCTGTTCTATCTGACAAAGGTGGACACACACATCAATCAAAAGTTTAGAATATGTTTTGGTCAACAGTAAACAGTAAAAATCTGGAAAAAGTGTGGTGTTCTAAAACTTTTGACCGGTAGTGTGTATTTGTATCTGTAGTGAAGTGTAGTGAAAACAGGTTATCTTGTACTTGAGTAAATGACTTGTGGTTCCATTTGTCTGTGTAAAGTTTGAGGTCTTTTTGTGGCTTTGATATTGATCGCAGCATAGTTCGGCTCTTCTGACCGGACCTGAAATCAACAGTTTTAAGAAAATGTTAGCTAAAATTCCAATTATAATAATAACATTTTGAAATCCGACCTCACCTCATTTGCACTTTTTTGCAGCTCTTTACTGACTGAAAGACAGAAGAAAGTTTTTGCAATAAATACTGTATATGAAAATGTATAAACTCTAATGAAGGATCAGAATCTATAGGACTCAAGTGGTCAAGTTGAACTTTTTTCTCTGGGGGCCACATTACGGCTCCTGACTGAGACGGGGCCGGGGTTGAGTTGGACGTATAACAGAATTGTGTGACCTTGATGACAGATTATATTCTTTGAAAACTGCCACATTTTCTTTACATATCAGACAAACTGCACACTCCAACAGTGAACATAATCATAATCAATGTTCTTTGAAAACTCTGCACTCTGTCAACTTTTCTTTAACACGAGTCATTTTACTGTCCTTAACTGTACTACAGAACTCTGCACTAAAGTACTCTGCAACTACAGTACTCTGCACTACAGTACTCTGCACTACTAAAGTACTCTGCACTACAGTACTCTGCACTACTACAGTACTACTTACTACTACAGTACTCTGCACTACAGTACTCTGCACTACAGTACTCTGCACTAAAGTACTCTGCACTACAGTACTCTGCACTACAGTACTCTGCACTACAGTACTCTGCACTACAGTACTCTGCACTACAGTACTTACTCTACTACTACAGTACTCTACACTACAGTACACTCTACACTACAGTACTCTGCACTAAGTACTCTGCACTACAGTACTCTACACTACAGTACTCTGCACTACAGTACTATGCACTACAGTACTCTGCACTACAGTACTCTGCACTAAAGTACTCTGCACTACAGTACTCTACACTACAGTACTCTGCACTAAAGTACTCTACACTACAGTACTCTGCACTAAAGTACTCTGCACTACAGTACTCTGCACTAAAGTACTCTACACTACAGTACTCTACACTACAGTACTCTGCACTAAAGTACTCTGCACTACTACAGTACTCTACACTACAGTACTCTGCACTAAAGTACTCTGCACTACAGTACTCTGCACTACAGTACTCTACACTACAGTACTCTGCACTAAAGTACTCTACACTACAGTACTCTGCACTAAAGTACTCTACACTACAGTACTCTGCACTAAAGTACTCTACACTACAGTACTCTGCACTAAAGTACTCTACACTACTACAGTACTCTGCACTACAGTACTCTACACTACAGTACTCTGCACTAAAGTACTCTACACTACAGTACTCTGCACTAAAGTACTCTACACTACAGTACTCTGCACTAAAGTACTCTACACTACAGTACTCTACACTACAGTACTCTACACTACAGTACTCTACACTACAGTACTCTGCACTAAAGTACTCTACACTACAGTACTCTGCACTACAGTACTCTGCAACTACAGTACTCTGCAACTACAGTACTCTGCACTACAGTACTCTGCACTACAGTACTCTGCACTACAGTACTCTGCACTACAGTACTCTGCACTACAGTACTCTACACTACAGTACTCTGCACTACAGTACTCTGCACTACAGTACTGTACTCTGCAACTACAGTACTCTACACTACAGTACTCTACACTACAGTACTCACACTACAGTACTCTGCACTACAAGTACTCTACACTACAGTACTCTACTACACTCTACAGTACTCTGCACTACTACAGTACTCTGCACTACAGTACTCTACACTGCAACTACAGTACTCTGCACTAAAGTACTCTACAGTAACTACAGTACTCTGCACTACAGTACTCTACACTACAGTACTCTGCACTACACTACTCTGCAAACTACAGTACTCTGCACTACAGTACTCTACACTACAGTACTCTACACTACAGTACTCTGCACTACAGTACTCTGCACTACAGTACTCTGCACTACTACAGTACTCTGCAACAGTACTCAACTACAGTACTCTGCACTAAGTACTCTGCACTACAGTACTCTGCACTACAGTACTCTGTACTCTAAACTACAGTACTCTGCACTACAGTACTCTGCAGGTGACAAACATTTGGTGGCAAATTCAGCAGCAAATGTAAATACATTATATATTTATTTCAATATAAATATAAATACTTCATATAAATATACATTTTTAATTGAAAAAAAAAAAAAAAAAAAACAAAACAAGGTGCAGACATCTTATTATTTGCCAAAAAGTAATTAATTAAATAGACCGTGGGAGGCTGGAGTCAGCAAACAGGCATTAGTTTGCTGACCTCTGGTTTACAGGAACATTATAGGCTTACACTGATTTGATTGACAAATAAAAGCGTAATATCAAATAATCTGTACCTTTTTGAAGTTGGCTGTACTTTATGGCAAGAATAATGACGACCACAGCGAGAATTCCACTTAGAACCCAAAGAGCGATGGTTGTTAGTGGAATCCAACTGAAGCAGCCTGTAAAAGAAAGCACTTTAGTTTGTACAGTCAGTAGTTAAAGGGCCCATTTTCTGATCCTGTAATTTCCAGTTTTACTAAACAAAAGGTAAAAGGAGCTGTTCACTTGAAAACTTCCACTTTATAACATCACAAAGTGGAACAGAGAATTTTAAGCTTTGGAGACATGGACAGACGAATAATACAGGATCACTCAAACATGTGTGAATGAAACAAAACAACTGTGTATATTTTTTGAGGGGGTACAACTCTTATTCCAACATACTGCCACTCCGACATTCCATCATTCTGATAACCCTCCATTCCAAAAATCAGGCCTAAACCAGGACTAAATCAGGTCTAAACCAGGACTAAAACCAGGACTAAACCAGAACTAAACCAGACTAAACCACGACTAAACCAGGACTAAACCAGGACTAAACCAGGACTAAACCAGGACTAAAACCAGGACTAAACCAGGTCTAAACCAGGACTAAAACTAGGACTAAAATCAGGTCTAAACCAGGACTAAAACCAGGAGTAAAATCAAGTCCAAACTATGGCTAAACCAGAACTAAACCAGGACTAAAATCAGGTCTAGACCAGGACTAAAGTCAGGACTAAAACCAGGTCTAAACCAGGACTAAAACAGGATTAAAACAGGACTAAACCAGGACTAAATTCAGGATGAAAACTGGGTCTAAACCAGAACTAAACCAGGACTAAGCCAGGAATAAAATCAGGTCTAAAACCAAGTCTAAACCAGGACTAAAACAGGATTTAACCAGGACCTCCCATATGCCACACGTACTGCGTTTTCCTACGGTGCCAGTCCGTGAAAATATTGTCCCAAAAATAACTTATTGAATGACCTTGTGTGTCGGAATGGTGGAATGTTATGAAAAATGTGGAGTGTTGGTATGTCGGAATAGCAACATGTAACCATTTTTGAGGAGGTAACAACATTCTAACAGGACTTAAAGCTCACAAGAGTAAATTTGGCATAATATAGCACCTTTAATCTAAATCAATTTATTAAATAAGTGTCAAAAAATTCTTACCAGTTTGTGGGTTTTCGTTCATTGCACTATTCGTTGGATCAGCATGATCTAAAACAAAAACATGAATTAGAAGTTAGAATTGATTTATAAATGCTTATTTTTTTTGGCGCAAAATAAACTGCCTTAAATATATGTGAATTTTAGCAGAAGAAAGCATGTTCTAGTGTTTGTGTCTGTATTGAAAATGTAGGCTAGGAAATTCCAATTCCAATATAAAGTATGTTTGCCAAGAGGGTTTTCAAAGTGCCGTATTTTTCACACTTTTTTTTTCATGGTTTGGGGGTTTCCAGCAACTTATAGTCTGGTGCGACTTATATATGTTTTTATCATCTTCATTACGCATTTTTTGGCTGGTGCGACTTATACTCCGGAGTGACTTAGGCACACTGCTCACACTGCAGCCTGAAGTGATCCAAATCCGATTTTCTGGTCCGTATGTGACCTGTATCTGATCTTTTAATGACATTCTGAATGACACAGATCCGATTTTTTCAAATGCGACCGAGGCCACTTGGATATGTGCTCCTGAAACTGATACATATCTGATCTTTTGACATGTGACTTCAGTCTGAACGGCCAAAGCGCATTCATCGACCTACATGTTATCAGCAAGCTACAAATGTACACAAACGTTTTTCTCGTCATACGAAAATTGTTAATGAACTGTCACTGAAGTGAAGCACATCACTATCCCACCACTCTTGGCTACGTCTCCACATCCACATGTTCCTTTCAACAGACTGATCCACAAAACACCACCTCGTCCTTCTCCTTCTCAATTTCCTCCTTAAAACAAATAAGTTGTTCATGTTCTGGCTCCGGTATGAGAGGAACTTTAAAATCTCCAGGTGCTCAATGCTGCGTCCATGTTTGGACAACTTCTGTAAACACAGAGCACGCTCGCTGCGGTTGACGTCGTCGTGTCTCCAGTGCACATGCGGGACACTTTTGGGCCGTTTAATGTTCACAATGGAGTCACATAAAAGTCACATTTAATTGGAAATGTGAACGACCTCGCAGAAACATCGGATTTCACAAAAAACAAAAAAAAAAAACGGAATTGAGCATTAAGCCCTACCGTCTGAACGTAGCCTTATAGATTGAAAAATACAGTATGTATATATGTAAGTACATTTAATTTGTGCTGAACAAAAAGAGACAGAGAATAAGAATAAATAGGCTGTGTGTTGCACTGAAAATGTAACCATGTGATAAAAATGAATGTTTGGTCTGTTTTACAAAGAAAAAAACGCTTAATTTTTGAAAAGGGAACTACAGCTTCCTCAATGCTGCTTCCTAATTTGTCTCCGTTTCTCTTTTCAGTTTTCATTATTTCAATATTTACATTGTAGATCCTCCCTGAAGACAAGATCAAAATAACTCCAAACTGATTTTAAAGTTAGATTTTTATCACTGCTTTTGATTCCAGACCCAGCTGTCGATAGATTTCAAAAACACTGAAATAGCTGCCCTTTGCTTGGAACCCTGGACTGCACATTTGGCATTTCTTGATCATGACATCGTAGGGTTACGGGCGACTTTAGGGTCTGGTTTTGAGGTTATAGTTAAGATTAGGGCCCGGTTTTGTGATTCTGGTAAAGGTTAGGGCCAGAGTGAGAGTACAGGCTATGGATTCTCAAAATAATATCGTGGGCCGTCACAGTATATCAAATCTCGAATCTCTTTGCTTGAATTGATCTTTTTGGTGCAGCAACAGCTAAAAAACAGTGCGAACTACATAGACCATGATCCTTTGCTCTCTTTCTCAATCTACATTTCATATTTATTTGTTTGGAGGTTGTGTTGAACAAAATCAGAACAACCGCACACACATACTCACTCACACTTGACTGTTAGACACATAATAAATCAAATCTGAACAAAAACTCAAATATAGTCACAAAATACAACAAGATGAACAACAAAACTCAACAAAATGATGAAAAACAGTTAGACGGGATATGTAAATATTAAACCAGAGCATTTTTAAATGAAGGGACAGAACTTTATGCGAGAATCGATGAGGAAAAATTGTTCCAGTCAGTGGGAGCTTTATATTTAAATGAGTGTTTTCCTATTTGTTTTTTGACTCTTGGGACAAAAACTATGTGATCTGCATGACGTAAACTGTAAGAGGATCTGAATGGAATTAAACACTGTTTGAGATGTCTCCACAAAATTGCAATAAATATCGTACCGTGAGAGGCATATCGAGAGAATCTTGTATCGAGAAGACTGGATATGATTACATCCCTAATATTTATATTACTATATTTCTGTATTTAATTTTTTACTTGTACTTATACATTTATATAATTATGCTTTTTGCGATTTTGGTACTTATTTTGAATTTACTGCGGACACCCTGCTCCAAGGACTAATGGTTCTCTCTGGGGCGCTACTAGATTCTAAGTCTTACTCCAAGATTAGTCCTGGTTCAGCTCTGGTCTAGTCCTGGTTTAAACCTGGTTTGGTCCTGGTTCAGTTCTGATTTAGACCTGGTTTAATCCTGGTTCAGCTCTGGTTTAGTCCCAGTTTAGATCTGGTTTAAATCTGGTTTAGTCCTGGTTTAGTCTTGGTTTAGTCCTGGTTCAGGTCTGGTTTAGTCACAGTTTAGCAATGGTTCAGTTCTGATTTAGACCCGGTTTAGTCCTTGTTCAGGACTGGTTTAGACCTAGTTTAGTCTTGGTTGAGTCCTGGTTCAGCTCTGGTTTAGTTCTGGTTTAGACCTTGTTAAGTCCTGGTTCAGTCCTCGGTTTAGTCCATATACGGCGCAAAAGTTCAGCATCTTCACCCTCTGATTGTTATTTGACAGATCAGCCACAGATATTTTGGTGAGAGTAATTTAAAGTGCTGCAATAGTCGTGTAATGTTTTACATTTTAAATACAATAATATTGTAATGGAACAAATTACTCTGAAATAACAGGAACAAGTCATAAATAACATTACAGTTTTGAAGTAATAGTGGAAAACATAAACATAGAGCAAAGACTTTTTAATAATCTGAAGTGAGAGTAGACAAACTTACCTTCAACACTTAAGTACGTAGACTCTTCGAGGACTACATTTGACCTTATGAAGAATCCACAGAAGTACAATCCAGAATCTGAGGTTTGTACTTGATAGATTGTCAAAAACACAAGTGTTTTGTTGGTGTTCATTTGAAACCTGCTGTGTTTAAATCCAGAACAATATGAAGGTTCATCATCAGATCCAAACACTGAAGAAATACAGCGAGCTTTAGTTCCATTCTCCACTCGGAACCAGTCCACTTGAGTTGTCTCTTTGGAGATATTTGAACACGACAAAGTGACGTTTTCTCCGAGCTCGACCTCCAACTTCTTGTCACCCAGTGCGCCCATCATCCAAACTGGTAAAACATCAACATCAACTTAAATGGTTAGCAAAAATAATTCAGACATACTTCATACATGTACTTACCACACAGACTGGTAAATGCTACAGTTAAAGCAGAGCTGTTCATTGTGCTGCAGATGCACAAGTGAAATCAGGTTCTGTCATTTGGAGACTTATAAATAAACAGGAAATATGGTTTTCAGAAGTTGTGGTGAGAAAGGAGACAGGGCTTTTCTAAAAAACATAACTGAAACTGACACATATTTTACCTTCTGATGGTGGCTGGTGGAGTGGAGGTTTGGTTTAGTGAGGAAATGAAATCTTTTTTGTTCATGTACATTCTCTGTCAGACTCTGTATGAAGCAGAGGGGGGCAGTAAATTGTGGAAACAATACAACTGTGCAAATTTAACACAACAAATTCAAACTAAAATATTCAACTCAACTAAATCACACAAAAAAACAAAATTAGTAGGTCAGGCCACATTAACGTGTTAATTTTGCCTTAACTAATTAATTCATTATCGCCGACAATTATTTTAACGCAGTTTTTATTATTTATTTATTTGTAAATGTCTGTTGCTCACTGGCTTTTATTTTGAAAAAGTCCACTGCGAGCGTTTCTTTAAGTTTGATTTCTTTTCTTTACACTTTATTCACTTTTTTTCTGACCACGTGAGATGCAACATGTCCGAGACTCTACGAGCTGTAGGCTCTGGCCGGGCTGGACCAGCCGTGGGCTCTGAGCTTCCTCGGGCTCCTAGCTCCGACCAGGCCGCGGGCTCTGGTTCACTGGTCTTTGTCTTTCTTCTCCTTCTTCCAGACGTCCCTGAGGCGTCGTGTTCAGTGTGGTTTTCGGCGCTGCCGTCTCACTTACATAATACTTTTACAGGGTATTCACAAAGACCCGGAAGATTTCGTGATATGATCCCGCCCATAATTCAGTCACTGATTGACCCAGATACCATTGGAAGAAAAATTGTGATTGGTCCATTTCCATTCCATTATATTAACCCTAATCAGTCCAAGTTTATAACACTGATCTAGAAATTATTACTAGTGTTGTGTTTATTACTCACTGAATAAAAAATATTGAAAAAATATATTAGTAGTACAAAAATTCATTCAATATTTTTTTGAGCCTTCACTGAATACCTTGAAGGCGCTGAGGGTTCAACTCTGAAACAAATGCTGTTTGCACAACAAATGTGTGGCTCTTTCATTTACATTTCCAATAAAAGTGCACTATACTCTACTTTTTAATTCATTAATTGGTTTTGTGTATAACCAATGTGTATAAACTCATGCGATTAATATTTTTTTATTTTTGCCCAGCCCTAAAAATTTGTGATGCAAAAACCAAAGATTAAAACCAAACCAAAGTAACCAGATTTTATTATGCAAAGTGCTCGTGCTGTACAAACCAACATAAAAGTGCTGTAGTATTTTATTTTTTTTCTCTTTTTAGATGTAAAGTGCTTGGTGTGTGGTCTTAAAATGCTCTGAGATATTAGATGTTTTAAAGTGCAAGTTGCAACTGCATTGTACTGTCCTCTATTGCACAAACTATCCCAGCCAACTCTTACTTATAATACTTATAAAATCTGGACTATTGAGCGCACCTGAATGTAAGTCACATCAATTAAATTTTAACTATATTTTAAAATTGTACATATATAGGCCGCACCTGAATATAAGTCACAGGTGTCCACGTCTTCAAGAACGTTATTAAGTTTGGGCCGTTTGCTTTTATTGCCTCTGAAAGCTTTTGTCGTCTTTTTGCATTAAGTCAGTTCGTCGTGCTGTCGTCGCCAAAATCTCACCATCGACTCACTGATGCTGAGTTCACATCCAGCGGCTCTGTTTCCTTCTTCAACAGCCACATCAATCACCTTTAACTTAAAAGCTGCATCATCTGCATTTCTTTGCGTGTTTTCCGTGAGGAGGGTGTGTGTATGAAGCGCAAAATAACTGTTCAAAACACAATCAAACGAGCATCTTCCTCGGCGCATCACCCTCGTCTCTCCCCGTGCATGTCTCCTGCAGAAAGAGCCTCTGTTCTGTCTGTATTATGTCAGTGTGTTGGAGGATTTCAGCAGATTTCAGACTCTCTCGGGGGCGGGGCTAGTTTTATCAATCAGGTATAAGTGGATGTGCAGCTACTGAAGTTTGAGACGTTTCTTCTTGTCATTTACTCATACGGGTGAAACGTATCCCCCTCACTAATGTTCATTTAGCATCAGAACTTCTTTTATCACACGGCGATAAACTATTTGAGTGCTCTGACAATATCGCTAGGTAGTGTAACAACTTCATGTGAACCCTAGATCCACGTGTGAGCCGCACAGACAGCGGTGTTTTCTGCACTCAGGCTGTGTGTATGTGCTGTGTTACCAAACCATAGACAATGTGCCAAACAAAGAATCACTCCATATTTTTGCCGCATAGTTTTATTAGCCGGAGGATTCAAAGTGTGAGAAAAAAGTAGCGGCTTATAGTCTGGAATTTACGGTATATACGCACTTAAAAGGAACTTAAGGGCGAACTTTGAAATCTGACTTTGGGCCTGTTTACACGAGAACGCTTGCGAGTAAAAACAACAAAATATTTTATCAGAAGTGCCTTTCGTTTAGATGGTGACGGCGTTTTATGGGCTTAAAAACAAAAAACTGAAAGCACCCTCAAGAGTGGAAAAGTTGAATACACTCCGCAGTAGCGTTTCTGTCTACACTGCCCAAGACACAAAACTCTAGTTATTATTATTATTATTATTATTATTACTATCATTATTATACTTCCTGGTCGGACATGGGTCGTGTTGTAGTCAAGACCGCACTAATCGAGACCAAGACCAGTCCGAGACCACAGGGTCCTGAGACCAGGACAAGACCTCTGAGGGTCGAGACCGAGACAAGACCAAGACTTTTAAAGGTCTAGACCAAGACAAGACCAAAACCACGGCCCATCGAGACCAAATCAAGATCATCTTTGTCATTTCTTATATTTATTTGTATTTTACTGTTATTTTGGCACATTTATATCAAAGTTTTTTTTTTTTTTTTTTTAAATAAATCTATCTCAACTTGATCTGATTAATGTTCATTTAGACTTAAAATAAGACAAGCAAAGTACAGCACTGAACCCTGGACCTTCACTCACAGTTTGAGAAGCGCTTCTTTAATCCCGCTTCCGCTCACACTTTACACAAAACAATTTCAAAGTGAATCAAATGGGTTTTTTTTTCAGGTTCCTAACATTTACAGTCACATTCTCTTACAGGTTTTGCAGTGATATTTAGCTTCTGCACA
>NW_026571153.1:28852573-28890073 GCF_026225935.1 Boleophthalmus pectinirostris | reverse complement strand
AGTGTTTTGGAGCAGATTTTATTCACTGTTTCCCTCGTAAGAATAACATGAGCACACACACACTTGTATAGTAAAGTCGTGCATGTGCATGTACATGTACATGAGCAACCATGCCATGTTTTGGTCCACGTCCTCCAATCCAAAGTCTCATCTCTCACCTGAGCACGTTTCGATTGTGCTCAAACTGGACAAACACACCGCGCTTTAAGGGCGATCCGTGCTTGGACACAGTTCTAAATTCCTAGTGTGAGTGCTCCCTAAATTACACAATAGTTATGATTAATAAAAATACATTACAACATTTATTTTGTTAAATGAAGAATTAAACTCTCAGAAAATGGGTTCCTGCTTTTTGTATGCTTTTTAAAATTATGATTATGATTTTTAAATGATTATAATTTTTTATGTGAATGTGAATTATATCTATTTCAAAAATCCTGAGTTCTTTTTTCATGTATTTGTTTTGTAACTATTGGTAGTTTTGGACGATTCGATTGCACAGTTACTAAATAATGGTTGTGCATATTTGTGGTGTGACATTTCCTACTTCTGTGTTTATTTCTTGCTAAAATGTGTCAGGTTTTACTTGACCCCTTTAAAAACTGCTCATGCTCTTCTTTTTTTGGCAGCTGTCAGCACAAATACTCTAAATGCTCCTCCGACCTCGCTCCGCCAACATGCGTCCGCTCCTGTACGCCATCGGTAAGTTTCACCAAAATTTCACATTTCATTTCATATGACAGGTTTTCATGTTTTTATAATTATTACTTACAACTTTTTGCCATAATTTTACATCAGCTAAGTGTCAGTTTGTGGAAAAAATGACAAAAGTACAGGAAGAACACAGAAAATTCAATCCAAAATCAAAAAACTATTTACGTACAAGGATTACATTTTTTCTGGTAGATTAAACTTTGATACTAAAATTTCATGTTTAAGTTCATATGTTTTTGTAATTATTACTTTGTTAGGGTTGGGAGTATGGTAGTACCAGACTTATGTTCAGTTTTTATCGTAGTTTTACATCAGATGTCAGTTTGCGGAAACAAATTTGTCTAAAAAATTAAAGAATACAGGAAGTAGTGCAGAGTTCTAAAATGGAATACCTCTACCTATGTCATCAGCAGGGAAAATAACCCTAAGAAATATTTACACACAAGGATTACTTTTTTTTTTCTGGAAAATGAAACTTTGATAATAAAATTTCACATTTAATTTTATATAACAGTTTAACATGTTTTTCATTTGGTGGGATAGTAACTGTGGTATGTTTGATCATAGATTTACATCAGGTTAATGTCAGTTTGTGCAAACAAATTTGCCAAAAAAATTACAAAAATACAAGAAGTACAGGTGAGTTCTAAAATGGAACACCTCTACCTAGTCTGATCCTTCTGTCCCTGTGGGGGAAAATGCAAAGGTCTTAAAAACATCTTTCAGTGCAGAGTGTGCAATTTTGTTGTTTCCACGTGAACGCTTGTATGCAAAGAGACCAAACTGAGCAAAAAACTAACAAAAAAAGTTGAAGTATCTTGCCTGAAAGGTGCACTGTGTAACTTTTTAGTTGGGGGTCCTTGGAGACGTTATTGCTCTGCCTGGAATGTTCCACAGTGTGACATTAAACAGCTCTGCTTTACATTTATTCAATTACAGTTGGGTTTCTGTCTTAAAAATACCTAGAAAAACAAACAGTCTGACTGTGAGTGAGGTCGCCTCTCCACAGATCTGAGTTGTAACATGATGTGTTTTCAGTGTTTCAGTGGAAGGTTACTTTTAAAATGTATTCCCCTACAGATTACAGATTACATACCCCAAAATGTAGTTTGTAACGTAATCCATTAAATTACTTAAACTGAGTAATGTAATCTGAATACTTTGGATTACTTGATATTGTCATACTTTTTAAAACTACATGAATGTACCAACCACATCCTGAAAATTCTTGTTTGTTTTCTTCAAATTGTCTGTTGAGCCCAAGTCTCCATGAACAGGTTTTACTGTAGAGAAACAAAGATCAGGATCTGAACATAAGAAGTTTAGTTTTGTCTGCTGAAAGACAATAAAAAGATCAGTCTTCCCTTAAACATATTAAAAATATTATTGATAAACAAATGATTTTATATGAGATCACTGCTGCCTGAAATTATGTCCAGCTACTGTTAAGTGTCATAATGTTTAGACCTGGTTTAGTCCTAGTTTAGTCCTGGTTTAGTCCTGGTTTTAGTCCTGGTTTAGACCTGGTTTAGATCTGGTTTAGTCCTGGTTTTAGTCTTGGTTTTAGTCCTGGTTTAGTCCTGGTTTTAGTCTTGGTTTTAGTCCTGGTTTAGACCTGGTTTAGATCTGGTTTAGTCCTGGTTTTAGTCCTAGTTTTGTCCTGGTTTAGATCTGGTTTAGACCTGGTTTAGTCCTGGTTTTAGTCCTGGTTTAGTCTAGGTTTTAGTTCTAGTTTAGTCCTGGTTTAGTCCTGGTTTTAGTCCTGGTTTAGTCCTGGTTTAGATCTTGTTTAGACCTGATTTAGTCCTGGTTTTAGTCCTAGTTTAGTCCTGGTTTAGTCCTGGCTTTAGTCCTAGTTTAGTCCTGGTTTAGTCCTGGTTTAGATCTGGTTTAGTCCTGGTTTAGTCCTAGTTTAGTCCTGGTTTAGATCTAGTTTAGACCTGATTTAGTCCTGGTTTAAGTCCTAGTTTAGTCCTGGTTTAGATCTGGTTTAGTCCTGGTTTTAGTCCTAGTTTAGTCCTGGTTTAGATCTTGTTTAGTCCTGGTTTTAGTCCTAGTTTAGTCCTGGTTTAGATCTAGTTTAGACCTGATTTAGTCCTGGTTTAAGTCCTAGTTTAGTCCTGGTTTAGTCCTGGTTTAGTCCTGGTTTTAGTCCTAGTTTAGACCTGGTTTAGATCTGATTTAGTCCTGGCTTTAGTCCTAGTTTAGTCCTGGTTTAGTCCTGGTTTAGATCTGGTTTAGTCCTGGTTTTAGTCCTAGTTTAGTCCTGGTTTAGATCTAGTTTAGACCTGATTTAGTCCTGGTTTAAGTCCTAGTTTAGTCCTGGTTTAGTCCTGGTTTTAGTCCTAGTTTAGACCTGGTTTAGATCTGGTTTAGTCCTGGCTTTAGTCCTAGTTTAGTCCTGGTTTAGTCCTGGTTTAGATCTGGTTTAGTCCTGGTTTTAGTCCTAGTTTAGCTCTGGTTGAGACCTGATTTAGCTCAAAATGTGAAAACAGAATAAACACAAAGTAACTGTAATCCAATTACCAATCATTCAAACAGTAACTGCAACTGAATACAGTTACTCATAATTTGTACTCTGATTACGTAACGCCGGTACATGTAATCTGTTACTCCCCAACACTGTCTGTTTTGGTCTCCATGAAGACAGAAAGGTTTAATGCCACACTGTGAAACATTCCAGACAAAGCAAGAACATGTCCATGGAGAAAAACATTTGACGGACCCTCCACCAGAAAAGTTACACAACACATCTTTGAAATTTTTTGTAAAATCTTGTAATTATGTTGAAATTTGACATCTAAACAAAAGCTACAATTTCTGTTTTTCAGTTTTTCAGCTGGCAACCGTAGCCCGCTCGTCCGTGATCCAAGACATGGGGGTTGCTTCGGCGAGGGTTGGGACCAGCGTGACTCTGAAGTGTTACTACAACAACACGCAGGTGGCCAGCCATTACTCGTGGTACAGGCAGACGCTGGGAGGTCGCCCCGTGGTCCTGTCCACCATTTACAAGTTCGACACCCCGTCCAAGATGCTGGTGTGGCTGGAGAAGCACCCGCGATTCGCCGTGCAGAGGCAGGAGGGACAGAACCATCTCCACATCTCCAACGTCCAGCCTGAAGACATGGCTCTGTACTTCTGCGGCAGCTCCCACAACAACATCGTGGAGTTTGGACAAGGGATTTTTCTCAATGTCCAAGGTAAGTCTCGAAGTGAATGATTCTTTTTTTTAGTTTTGTTGGTTTGTGGTGAGGATAGGTGGCTATAGAATCCAGTTACATTTACTCAAGTAACAGTACAGTACATACCGTAAATTCTGGACTATAAGCCAGTGATGGTGAGATGAAGCTCCATGAAGCACTGAAGCGTTCTATCCATTTGTTCGACTCTTGAGCCAATGCTTCAAGGTGATTGTGACGGGGTTCTATTCCGGGTTGATGACGATGGTGTAGTCAGAAGGATGTTTTGATGGTTTAATTAGTGACAATGTTCCCGCGCTATATACAGAACAGTGAAACAACAAAGAAAAAGTATTTACAATATGTACATACACCGGCAGAAATATGCTTGATAATCTGTCGCATGTTACCTTCCATGTGCAGGTCCAGGTCTAAACTGACTGAGGGAGGGAGAGTATATATATGTGTGTTTAAGTTACATACTCTGACCCGGCTTCACCACAGCGGTCCGGTCCTTCTTGGTAAAATATTAAATGATAATCTCATGTCAGGGCAAGAATCTAGACATTCTGATGGATGGAAGACTGGTTTTATAAAGAACTCAATCAGATGTGAGAAAATGTTAGTAAAAATGGCATTTTTCTCACAAATGAAAAAAAGGTAAAATCTTCTAGCAACAAAGAGCTGTGGCACGATCGATGACTGAGCCAGTATGACATGACGGAAAAAGAGAATAAAACAAGATGATTTTTCCAGTGAAGAGATGAATGCCATAGAGGTTTATGTTTTATTATTTTAATATATAAGTACTGTATATATTAGTGATGGGCATTCGATGAAATTTTCTTCATCGATCGTCGGAAGAATTAACGATCGATTATCGATGAATCATTAACGTTTTTATATTAAAATGATCATCATTATTATTACTATCTGCACTACTAATCTGCATAAATAAATTCAACTTTACGACATATAAACCGTAACGACTCTAGAGCCACATCAGCCCGTTTGACATTATAACGTGTTTAATTCAGTTTTGCGCAACTCTCACAGAAACTAAACTTAAAACCACATCGTT
This sequence comes from Boleophthalmus pectinirostris, assembly GCF_026225935.1. Classification (NCBI taxonomy): domain Eukaryota; kingdom Metazoa; phylum Chordata; class Actinopteri; order Gobiiformes; family Gobiidae; genus Boleophthalmus; species Boleophthalmus pectinirostris. The sequence goes on along the minus strand of NW_026571153.1, from coordinate 28,885,099 downwards.
AATTCGTATAAACTAAGCGAAGATAAAACTACAGCTCTTGTGCACTGATGCGGTCAATTTCTGTCGGATTAAAAGACATGACTCAGGTGAATACAGGTTAGTGTGACCGTATTTACGTTTGTCAAAACCAGGACACCGTACGGGGGGAGGGAGTTGGAGACTCGTCATCGGCATTGTGCGACTCTCACCTGGTAAAACTTTTTCCCACTGGACACAGAAACATATGTGCTGCTTTATACACTGTGCACATGGACTCACACTTGTCCCGAACACAACGGAAAGCGTGGAATTTCTTGTACAAATCATCGTTAAATATGTATTTGTGCTTCGGTACGTTGCAGACTGACTGACTTTGTGTCTCATTCCTTCTGAGTGCAGAGACACATGTACAGACCTGTTTGGTCACGCTACACACAGCAACCTACATTCGGTTTGTTGATTAAAATGAACGTAATCGATGAAATTCTTAATGATCAATTATCGATTAATCGACTAATCATGCCCATCCCTAGAATATATACATGACTCGTGTTTGGCTTTTGGCTGGAGTGGGCGGGACAGGATGCTGAAAGAACTGTCACTCAAGTATTGCAGTTTCATTCAGCGTGATGTTGAACTTTACGTTCAGCTTTGTGAGCCATGCCCAAAGAAGCAGGAAGGACTCAAGAAGGGGACTGTGGTAAAACCCATGGCATTCTCTGACTTTAATTCAGGGAGATTCAAGTGACTTCCCATCACTTTCAGATGAAGAGTGTAGATTCATGATGGTGAACCAACACCATCTGACAAGTCTGTTGTTCTAAGGCCCCTGAAAACAAAGAGAGCCAAAGAGGTTGCTCACATTCTGCAGTCGGACAATAGCCGTGAGTTTGCCAACACAGTTATCAGCAGCTTTAAAGACTACTGGTCCACTTTAAAGATGGATGCTGGATGAAAAAATTGGCCAGGGACTGCACTTCATTCAGGTTATATAAAACAGGGTATATCACTGGCATCAAAAGAACACTCTGTGAAGCTCTGCAAAGCCAAAGTTGGTCTTGCCACACCTTCCCTGCCCCAGGAGGTCTTACAGGGAAAACAGACAGAAGAGCAACTTAAAAATACTGTGATGTTTCCGTGGAGCATAAAGTCATGTGAGGTGGGATTTAGCCAGAGAAGCTATTTAATTATAATAGTCACAAAAGGAATAGGAAGGTCACTTCACAAAACAAGAAACTCAATCACAGTGGCAAATGTGCTTCCCAATATAACAGCAGATATAAATGTAATAAGATGTGGGAGTGGCATAACTTGTAAAGTACCACAGAGGACCACAGCTATAGAGCAAGAGTGTCAAACTCATTTTGGTCTGGGGTTCGTATCCAACTTACTTTGATCCCAAAGGGGCTGGATCAGAAAACTCATGACATATAAACCCCCCAAATAACAATAAGTTCAAATATTTGTGCAGAGAAACACAAATCTATTACAGAAATCTTTATTAATTGATGAACTCTTTCTTTTACAAAATATTATAATATTATGAACAACCTGAAACTTTAAGAAAAATGCAATTTCAACACAAAGTTTTAACATGAACTTGTATGCAAACAGGAATAAGTCAGTTTTTCTTGGAAAATCCTGCACTCGGCTCCACTTTTCTCATTTGTGACATTTTTCTGATGAGGGTGTCACGGTCAACAGTCAAAATGATCGTCCTTTAAGAGCGTTTGGAAAGAGACAAGTCCAGACGCTACGTACAGAGACGCTGGAGACGCTGCTATGATAAACACCACAGAAAATTTACAAGATTTTAATAGAAAATATAATACATATATTTTAGTAGTAAAATCAGCTGAGGGCCAGATTAAAGGTCTTGGAGGACTGGATCCGGCCCCCGGGCCATGTGTTTGACACCCCTGGTCTAGACTCAAAAGTGAAAGATGTAACTTTTCTGTTTTCATAGAGATCGGTGTCATATGTAAGAAGACAAACAGCACCCTCCTCCAGAAAACTTACGTAGCAGACTTTTTGAATAACTAAATCCTCTTCATTCTTTTGTTTTTTAGGTCCCACAGAGCCCATCTCCAAACACGTGACCCAGGAGCCTGCATTAGCCTCGGCCGTCGCTGGATCTTCTGTAACGCTGAACTGTTCCGTGAGGGCGGGAGCGTGCGCAGAGGACCACAGCGTCTACTGGCTCAAACAGGGCTCCGGACTGGGCCTCCTCCACACCCACGGGCCCCGCTGTAAACCGCAGGGCCCCCAGTCTGGAGCTCAGAGCTGCACGTACCACCTGCAGAAGCCCGGCGTGAGCAGGGCGGACGCGGGCAAGTACTACTGCGCTGTGGCCTCCTGCGGGGAAGTCCTGTTTGGGAATGGGACGGTTCTACAGGTCAGCGGAGAAGACGGAGACCTGAAAGTCCACATCGTAGTCCTGATGTGGTTGTCCATAGCCAGGATGGGGGTGCTGCTGCTGATGGTCACTGTGTGTCTGTTCATGTACTGCATCAGGAGTAGACAAACAGGGATGTAACAATAACCGAAATATCGTGATATCGTATCGCCACAAGTCTCACAATAATACCGTGGGCTGTCACAATATACTGAATTACAAAATCCTTTACTTAAATTCATGGTTTTATAGAACTAACAGCTTATAAACATCGGGAACTACATTTCCCATGATTCATTTCAGCGCAGACAACATGAAGAAATATGTTTTTACTTGAATTCTTAGGATTGTGACGGAAATAATTCACACCAAAATCTTGTCAGAGTATTTTAAAAGCAAAAAAATGTATGTCAGCATGTTATATCGCAATGACTATCATATCGTTAGATGCATATCGTGATAGTATCGTACTGAGAGATTTGGTATATCGTTACATCTGTACAGATTAAAAAAAAAAAAAAAAGAAAGAACAAGAGACCCTGAAATATCTTTGGTGAAAGTCTCCCAAACCCACAATTTAAAGTGAACCTACTACGTAAAAATCTCTTATGAGCTTTCAGAAAAATTGGTTCTATACCAATATCTTATACACATCGGGAACTACATATCCCATGATTCATTTCAATGCAGACGACATGAAGAAATATGTTTTTATTTGAATTCTTGGGATTGTGACAGTAATAACTCACATCAAAATCTTGTCAGGGTATTTTAAAAGCAAAAAAGTTTATATCAGCATATTATATCACAATGAATATGGTATCGTGAGATGCATATCGTGATAATATCGTACTGAGAGATTTGGATATCGTTACATCCCTACAGATAAAAAAATAAATAAAAAAAGAACAAGACACCCTGAAATATCTTTGGTAAACTTCTCACAAACCAACAATTTAAAGTGAACCTACTGCGTAAAAATCTCATATATATATATACTCTATACCAATACTGATACTTATATTATCTTTTGTTAATACTAGAATAAGGACTTATTTTGAATGAACACAAATTTAAATATTATACAAATTTCTAGGCCAACATTTGCCAGTAAATAGTCTTGTTACATCCAATTAAAGGCCCAGTCAGGATATTGGCTGAACCAGTATCATGGAACCGATGGAAGCAGCTCATTTTCCTGATCAGCATCAACATTCAGTGCCAGTGTTGGTATTGGTGCATTCCTACTGTAGATCTTACATTTGTTAAATAACAGAATTCTATTCTTACTATGAGTCATACGAATATAATGAGTCACTTGACCTGATCGCAGCTGCTGGTCTCCATGTAGATAGATAAGGTTCTGTGCTATTATGTGGTAGGCCTGTAATGATAATCAATAAATCAGTTAATCGTACGATAACTTTTAACAAACTTGATAACTTTTCCGGCCGCGATAAATTCTATTTGCATGTTTGTTTGTTTTCCTCGCGCTGTCTCGCTCTCAAAGAGACTGGATGTAAGAAGCTTCTATCTCTCTCTGACTTCTCTCGTTTAACAAGAGTAATGACGCTTGAACCAACGTGCTCTGTGTTTATCAGCACAGTGGATGCGCACGTAGCCTAAGTACAGAAAACGCTGCTGTCAGTGCAGTTAACATGAAGCTGCAACACAGGCGCCGCTGTCAGAACCAAAACAGTTCATCGCCGAGTGCCAAAACAAATCACGACGTCGAATGAACTCGAGTGAGAGGGACACGTCTTAACAGTCACATGCGTCAAATGTTGCGAGTGCGCAAACGACGAGAAGAAATGTCTCAAACCCCAAAAGCCAATAAACCCAAACCAAAAGTGACAGAACTAGCCCCACCCCCGGGAGAGCCAGGCATCCACTGAAATCCCACAAGACACTGACACGACACCAGACAGAACAGAGGCTCCATCATAGAGAAACAGGATCATGTGTCGCTGGTTAATACGAACATTTAAATGACCAAAATGCCAAGGCCACAGCAGCAGCTACAGAGAGAGTGTCCAATGTAAGTCAACGACTGAAATCATTTTTAAGGGCAGTTTTGTTACAGAGACTTAATAATCCATTTTATTTATTGTTTTGGTTGTATTTGGTTCAACAGTGGTTTATTCAAGTGCATTTTTGTTAACAAGTCCTTACTGTGAGCCAGACACATTAGGTTTGTCCTCTGTTAACAAGTCTGTTTTATTTAGGTCTATTGTTTTTGTTTGTCTTACAGTTTCTGTGTTAAATGTTCTTTAGAAAGTATGCTTTATTGATCTTTGAAAGGGTGTATTTGCATTTTTATTCCATGGTCATTATAATAGTTAAAAATGGTCTCAAAATGTCAATATTATCATTTATCGCAATAAATTCTCAGTCAATTAATCATCCAGCAAAATCTGTTATCGTTACAGGCCTAATATGTGGAACAAACAAAAACACCTCGATGGAGAAAAGTGAGTGTCAGATTCTCTAGAGCAGAAGTCTCCAACCTGTAGGTCAGGAGCTTCCAGTAGCTTCTTCACCCCCTTCCAAATAACTCACCAATGGATTTCTGAATTCTGTGTATTGTGCTGAATAAGTCAAATTTGATGAATTACCATTGTAAAAGTATCATTTTGATGTCTAACTGTGCACTGATAAATGGATAATGGTTTATGTTTCATAGACATTTAACTGCTCCACATCTAAGGCTGCGTTCACACTGCGGCCTGAAGTGACCCAAATCTGATTTTTTGGCCCCTATGTGACCTGTATCTGATCTTTTAATGTCAGTCTGAACGACACAGATCAGATTTTTTCAAATGCGACCCAGGACACTTTGATATGTGCTCCTGAAACCGATACATATCTGATCTTTTGACATGTGACTTCAAAGCGCATTCATCCACCTACACGTTATCAACAAGACACAAACGTCACTATTCTGAGCTGAAGTAGGCGAAAATTGTTAATGAACTCCGTGTCACTGAAGCGAAGCACATCACCACTCACCACTCTTGGCTACGTCTTCACATCCACACGTTCCTTTCAACAGACTGTCCCACAAAACACCACGACCAAAAACCTCGTCCTTCTCCTTCTCAATCTCCTCCTTAAAACAAGTAAGTTGTTCGTGTTCTGGCTCTGGTACGAGAGGAACTTTAAAATCTCCAGGTGCGCAATGCTGCGTCCATGTTTGGACAACTTCCGTAAACACAGAGTAGTCAACTGTGGTTGATGTCGTCGTGTCTCCAGTGCACATGTGGGACACTTTCGGGCTGTTTAATGTTCACACTGGAGTCACATACAAGTCACATTTAATTGGAAACGTGAACAACCTCACAAAAACATCTGATTTCACAAAAAAATCGGAATTGAGCATTAAGCACTGCAGTCTGAACGTAGCCTAAGTCTTGCCTTGGCTCTTGGATTCACTCAGTGTCTTTGCGACTGCTTCAATTAGAAACTCTGTGGCATTTCTGATTTGTAAAGGAGCTGACTGGAGGCAAAAGTTTGGAGACCCCTGCTCTAGAGAATAACTCTTTTAGTTTGAGCAATTCATGCAATTCATTTGTAAATAATTCTCATGCTTGCTGTGGTTGCTTTACTGCACAAAATTATAAATTCTTTGTTACAGTAAATTTAAATTACAATGTCATGCTTATAGTTATATTTTTTTTACTTATTACATCAAAGCTAAGAAAGGAAAGCTCCAAGGAAAGAACACAATTACAGCTTTTTACAGCTTTTATCCAACAATATTTCATCATTATTTTGCAAAGAAAATGTTAAAATCATTAAAAACTGTTAAATTTCCTTTTATATATAACTTGTCTTCAGTGTTGGGATTACAGATTACATACCCCAAAATGTAGTTTGTAACGTAATCCATTAAATTACTTAAAGTGAGTAATGTAATCTGAATACTTTGGATTACTTGATTTGCTGTAGAGAAGCAAAGACGAGGATATCGTAACATAAGATGTTTTATCTGCTCAAAGAAAATAAAAAGCCCAGATTTTACTGAACCAAATTAAAAATATTATTGATAGAATAGGAGGAGACACGTCCACGCAGCATAGTCCTGTTAAATCCTGTTTTAGACCTGGTTTAGTCCTGGTTTAGTCTTGGTTTAGACCTAGTTTTAGACCTGGTTTAGACCTGGTTTTACTCCTGGTTTAGTCCTGGTTTAGTCTTGGTTTAGACCTGGATTTAGACTTAGTTTAGACCTGGATTTAGACCTGGTTTAGACCTGGTTTGGACCTGGTTTAGACCTGGTTTTAGTCCTGGTTTAGTCCTGGTTTAGTCTTGGTTTAGACATAGTTTAGACCTGATTTTAGTCCTGGTTTAGTCTTGGTTTAGACCTAGTTTAAACCTGGTTTTAGACCTGGTTTAGACCTAGTTTAGATCTGGTTTAGACCTGGTTTAGACCTGGTTTGGACCTGGTTTGGACCTGATTTAGTTTATGGCAATGAGTGGAATTACAGAGAGAGAGAAAAAAAAAAGGGATATAGCCCGAAATGTGAAAATAGGAAAATAACGCCGTGTAATGCATTTACTTCAACAAAGTAACTGTAATCCAATTTCCACTCATTAAAACAGTAATTGTAACTGAATACAGTTACTCATAATTTGTACTCTGATTACTTAACTGTACATGTAATCTGTTACTCCCCAACACAGCTTGTCTTTGGTTCTACAGTTCAGTCTCGTTGGTTCCTCACTTGAGAGTAAACCACTGCATCCTGTCTTGGCAGTACTGTGTTTGACCTGTGGGAGGCGGACCAGGACAACACATTCAGCCCTGTATAAATAACCTCTCCTTCAACCTGCAAAACACAATGCAAACCCTCACTGAATACATACTTAGAGCTCATTAATATACAATCAAAGGAAAAAGAACACAGTTACCTGTTCACCATTCGAACCACTGGATCCAGGGCTGGAGTCTTCTAGAACAGACAGAATGGAAATGGATTTTGATGTTACAGTGAGTACATTACATGGTCAGATAAAGTCAGATAACTAGAGCAAAGCAACGATAGAACAACTAGCATGCTAACACACACTTCCTCATTATCAGACAATAAAACACTTTATAATTAGATGCAAATATCCAGCAGTTGACCTTTGACCTCTAGAGCTGCTTATACAAAATATCTGCAATGGAACAAGACACGTTTTGCTCAAATACATGGAAATAAATCAGGTCCAGGGTTTGTAAATTGTGAATAGCAGATTTTTAGAGTAACTGTTTGATTTGTTATGTTGTGTTTTTTTATTGATTGTAGTTTTTCTCATTCTGTAGTCATCTTCTACACCACGTTTCACACCACAGGCTGTTAAATAAAGTTGACCTTGACTTATTTGAAGACAAAATCCAGTGCAATTTAAAATAACTCTTTCAGTCTTTAACATTTTCTTTGTAATTTTTTGTCTATTGGCACAGGTGTGAACGGGCTATTTCAGATTTCTGCATCTTTTAAATGATTTAAACGACATGTACATCTTAAAATTTGAGCCCAGTAACCAGAAGGACCATATTATTAAAAATAAACCATTTTAATAATAAACCATTTTGAGGACTAATGCAACAGTCAGACATCAGATTACTCATATGGAACTATAATCTGATCCCGAAATCAGCAGAAAGCACAGAATGATTTGATGTTTTTGTGTGCATTTAAATACAGCTGATGTAACATAAACAACATTCTCTTGTGTTTGTGATGTAAATGTGGTCAGTACCTGTATGTTGATTCTTCCTGTAGCTGTAAACCAGCCACACCAGGACGACCACAGTCACACAGAAAACAACGTTCAGCACAGTCAAGATGATGACAGTCGAGCGAAGGCCAAACTCAGAGACATCACTGCCTACAAACACAAAACAAGAAGTTACACTTTATAACTACGTTGTAATAACTAACATAAATTTTAATTATGTGTTAACACATTAATTATTTATCACAGAAAATTATTTTTCTCCCCTTAACACAGTTTTTATTATTCATTTTTAAATTGTAAACGCCTGTTGCTCACTGTCTTTTATTTTGAAAAAGTCCATTGTGAGCGAGTCTAGAATGTTCCTGCTGCAGCGTCACAGAAAACAGAGAGAAAGAAAGTGGGACAAACAAACATAGAGAAGGGTGAGGAACTTTTACATGGCCATTTTCATTTTAAAGTTCTTCAGACGGTGCAGTCGACACAGACAAAGTCATCTGTAACACTACAACACTGAAGTGTCTCATCACTGGAGTTTCACGACTCTGAAATATCAACTAAACCAACAGACTCTGCTGATGCAAATCATTCAGTGAAACAAGAGGAGCGAGGCTTCAGTTGACCACGTCGCTCCTCACATGCACAGTACCACCAATTGGTCGATCGCACTTCATCGTCCTCCGCGAGAAACCGGTGACGGTGATCGCGTTCTTAATAATAACAACCCTGTCTGCTTTAGCAACTTGCTTTGTTCAGAAATTCTAGGATTTGGCAAACTGCACTGAAATTGGTTCTTTTTTTTTGGAGTCAGATTCTCCAAAGAAAGAAGTATGAACGTGGACTTTACAGACTAGTGCCCTGCTCCTGTATGAAGAAATGCTGTTTGCACAACAGATGTGACACTTTTGTTTACATTTCCAATAAAAGTGTGATTTTGAATTCATTATTTGGTTTTGCGTATAACATGCGATTAATCACAGGAACTCATGCAATTAATGCGATTAAGATTTTTTATTTTTGCCCAGCCCTAATAATAATAATTAAACCTTAATTAGCCTATTAGCTCTAAAATCCTGCCCCTGATTTGTATTTATGCATTTTATTCATTTTCATTTGTTGGGTAAGAACTAAAAAAGAAGTTATTGACTGGGGCATTTACTTTGGTCCAATGAGGAACATTCATGGAGGAACTGTTCCACACTCTAACACACAGTTGATTCTCTGTCATTGTGCATTTTCAAGAGCGACAATACAGCAATAAAAAGGCAGAAAACGATGGGAAACGTGGGAGCAAGCACATTCATAGTGCGGTATCGAAATAGTAGAAAGGACGAAGTGGGTTTGGCTACAGTTCACATCTTCCACACCCAGTTTAAAATGGTGTGCAGGTCGTTTTTAATAAAGCAAGAAGAAAGAATCAAAGAAGACGGGTTGTACTTTAATAAAACTTTATAAGGAGACATACCTGTAAATCATTTGTTAATGTTTATTAACCATGAACTAATGATTTACTGAATGAGAGATAAGTATGTCAGTATGAGTAAATAGGTAGAAAATGATTAATAAATATTTGTAACCTGTTCGTAAAAGTTCCTAATTAAACATTTATGTTATGTTTTATTAATAATGACCCTTTTTTGTCCTGTTCATGTGTGTAAATTATTACTAAACACTTGTTAATGAGTAAGTATTTTGTAGTAAATGAGTAGTTAATGGTAAATCAAATTTACAGAGATGGGCTATGGGCATAAAATCTGCAGTCTGGATTTTTTTTTCTCACAATTTTGACACAATTGAACTGGTAATATGCTAAAAGCATTTTTGACTGCTCCAAGAAAATAACTATGATTAGTGGATTAATGAAACAAGCGTTAATGAAACAAAAGTACAAATTCCAAATGAATTTTACAAATTATTAAAAAAAAAAATGACCAAAGGTGACCAAAAGTGTGTTTAAAATGGAAATAAAGCCAAGAATGCAGAATATTTGTTCTTTATGAAATACATATTTTCTTACCGTGCACATGCATCCTGGTCCCTGTCCCCGTCTGCATGTGTCCACAGACAGTCACCACACAGAGGTAGATCCCATCTGCTGTAGATGTGATGTTGGCCAATCTCATGTTATGAACACATGAAGTTTCTTCAGTGTTTGAGTGTATGTCACACACAACCTCATTGATATTGTTCCAGGAAATCGTTTCAGAAGCAGAACCTTTAATCCAGGTGACACTGATGTGATCTTTAGAGCAGAGGCTGGTGTTAAATGAACAGCTGAGAGTCACAGAGTCTCCTGGCTGCACTCTGATATAGGCTGGACTCTGGAGCACAGACTGCATGAGCTTTGACTCTCCTTCAAACTTCAGAACAGTGCCTGATCCAAAGCTAATATTAAATGATCGGAGTATTCCACAGTAGTACGTGCCAACATCCTCCATTTTCATATTCTGTATGGTCAAAGTGGTTTCATCAGGAGAAGTTTGAACTGAATAACGATTTACAACTTTTGTCTCAACAAGTTTTATGGTGGATGTGATCAGTTGTAGACTCCTGTTGGTGTTCAGTTTGTACCACGCTCTACCGCTCCAAACACTTCTGGTTGAACATTTCATTAGCACGTCTTCTCCAAGCTTTGCAGTTTTGAAACTTTCAAGCTGCTGGACTTCATGTGGCTCAGATGCACCTGAAATACAAAACAAATGTTGTACACAAGTGTATGTAAAGATCTGGTTAGTTCTGCAGTGTTCCTCATACTTACACAGAGTCCAGAGCACAGTGATGATGACAGTGTTCAAGATCACCATTGTCACGGACCAGAGGGTTTGTTGAGTTGATGTGGGCAAAGGAAGGATATATATATATATGTGTGAGAGTGGAGCTTTCTGATTGGATGACACATATTTATAGAGTGCTGCTGATTGGGTGCACATATTCATGCATCTATAATGATGTTGTGCATGTGCTTGACAGATATGCATCAACTTAACCCAGGTAGAAACTCTAGTGCAACTTAAATTGGAACACTTGCAATGAGTTGTAGCTCCCTGCAGCACCAGCGGGTCTAATTTCCCTGTTACTGGTGTTACTGGTGTTAGTAATGGAGCTAAGCTTAGATTTTAGGAAAAAAAAAAAAAAAAAAAAGATCAGTTTCTGAGACTTCATAAACAGCAATGTTATTAAAACATTTTGTAGAATCTTAGGTTTTAAATAGTATTTTTGGACTAAACAGTTATGGATATTAGCTAAGATGTATCCGTTTAGCCTCCGTGTTGTCTCTGAAATCTTTATGGGGAAAATTTATGGAAAATTCACCTCTAGAACCAGAGCGAGCGGTCACTTTTGAGCTCCACTGCTTTTGCTGATATTTCAAACAAAGACATATTATTGTGCTTTTCTGTATGTCATTATTTTAGATTTAGTTCATTTTACACTGTGATACTGACTGCCTCATGGTAAACTTCACCATGACAAACCAGACCGAGGTGATGAGTCAGAACAAGAGCAGTTGTGTGTTCTGTGGACAAGAAAAAAAACAACACATCGACATCACGTTTGGCACAGCCAGGGCCACGTGCTAGAGCCTCAGCCCACCCACAGAAGCAACCATGAGAGGCAGATATAGACCTTTGTTTTACCTGGTCCCCGAAGGGTTAACCAGGTTTTGTATTCACCCTGTGTCTGTGTGTGTCGGTGTGTGTCGAGGTGTGTGTGTGTGTGTGTGTGTCGGTGTGTGTCTGTGTGTGTCTGCCCACCCATGATAATTCCACCATTTATGAACCGACTGTCACCAAATTTGGTACGTGGGTCAAGCCCCCGTGCCCGATACCGCAAAAAAGTTTGGTGATGATCAGAGATCATTTGAGGTCACATGGGTCAATTGAAAGGTCACGCCATTATAAAGGATAAAGGCAATTTCAGTAATTTCTGAACCATCTGCGGCCTAAAATATTCACCCAATCATCACACAAGTTGGCACACACATAATGCCTCATGGGGGACCAGGTTGCTCTTCTCTGATTGTACTTGTTTAGGCTTGTCTGAATGAGTAATGAGCTCGCACTGAGGCAGCCTCTCAGTGTGTGGGCAGCAGTCAAAGGTCTTGATGACTTGCCCTTTGGACATAACGATACCTGGACTCTTCAGTCATCTTGGGGAATGTAGAGGATGTGGTCATGTTGTGTCAAGCTCAGTAGAAATTCAAGCTACTTAAGAGTTACTTAAGAGATCTGACAGTTGAAAAGAAAGAAGGCTTTCTCTGGGCCGACCACAGCATTCTTGCAGTTTCAAAAGCAGCCATGTTGCACTGCTCATGAGAGAGGTGGAAACTTCTGTGTGGTTAGATCAGAGGTGTAAGAACGGCTTTGTGTTCATCCGTCAAAAGAGATCATACAGCAGGTGAAAGGTACAGAGACAAACAAGAGCAAGAACTCACACACTATGTTTAGATGTGGAAAAGCAAACGAAAGCTCTGACCTCCTGGGACTTCTAAAATGCATGTGCCCTAAACCTGTGATTTTTATTGGTATAGCAGAGTCATTCAGCTAACTAGCCAGAAAATATCTAACTCATTCTTTCAGGACCAGCAAAGACATAAGTTATTGTCAGTCATGAAATAAAAACACCACGATAACGCACAGCACATTAAAATGAACTAAACTGATGAGCTTGACGGCAGCAGTTACAGAGAAGAGAAGAAACTATTATTCAGTAGAAAGTGAACTGAAGCCAGAGCCGTTGGAGCCGGATTGTGACTGTGTTCACTTCCTATTCAGAATGTGGTGGCTGGCGGGATCGCTACAGTATGTCCGCTTACACAGTCTATAGCAGGGGTGCGCAATACGTCGATCCCGATCTACCAGTCGATCGCCAAGGTCGTGTGGGTAGATCGCCGTGTCTCGTCTCTGACTTGATCGCGTTTGGACTCGGTCTTGTCTCTCACTCGAGGTCTGACACTCAACAAGTGTGATTGTATTTCATTACGGCCGCTGCTGTTGGCAATAAACTTGTAGCGGGTGCAGGAGCGTGTGGGGCATCTCAGTGCAGCCTGTGCGCTCATTTGAAACCCGCGGAGACTCTACGGCACATTACAAACACACACGCTCCCTATGCACGGCTCGTCTGCGACAGCGTGTGCCCTCGTGTACCAGCGTGCATCACAGGGCAGGTTCAACTTCCTAAACATCCTACCTGTCCATCTGCCTCACGTCAGCACGCCGCCCCTCGCCTTTTCACGCTCTCGCTCCTTCCTGCGTACAGCGAACACAAGCCCCTCCCACAGTGCAGCTGATTAGAAGAGCAAGACCAAACGTGAAGTAAAAACTAGTCTAAATTTGTGTTCCAGTGTTGGCACAAAGCAGGTCTACAGCATAGAGCGGATCTACAGAACAGACCTACTGCCACATTTGGCTGAAGTTTGTTTAACAAAAGTGCACAAATGCATCTGTGTTTGTCACGATGTGCGTTTGGTTTGGTAAACGTGCAGAGGCTGGTAAATATCACTGCAAAACCAGAAAAGAATACAACTCCAGTTTGGAACTTTAAAAAACAGGTTTAAAAATCTTCCTTCACTTTTTTCACAGTTTTGTGTAAAGTGCCAGAGGAAGTTCTCTTAAAGAAGGGGTTCTCAAACTGTGGGTCAGGGTCCAAAAAAGGGGCACTGTTTCAGTGCAGTTTGTTTGGCTTTGTATTAGATAAATCATTTTGACTTGGTCATTTTGTAAGTAGCTCACATGCTGAAAAAGTGTGAGCACCCCTGGCCTATAGTCCTATTCCCATGTGATTAGTTTTACTTAGTTTTACATTTGTGAAACTGAAATGACCCCACGACGTCTGTGTTTTGGTGTACATTTTGAGAAGACATGTCAGTAACCAACCCATTTTATGAACTTTATTCTGGAAATGGCAACACCCCAAAACAAGACCATTTATGTTATAAGGTTCTTTTTTCAGACCAGTAGTTTGTTTTCATCCGTGACAGTTTACTTCCTGTAGGTGTGGTCAGGTGTTGTCACTTCCTGTGGGCGTGGTGGTCAGCTGTTGTTACTTCCTGTAGGCGTGGTCAGGTGTTGTTACTTTCTGTAGGCGTGGTCAGCTGTTGTTACTTCCTGTAGGCGTGGTCAGGTGTTCTTACTTCCTGTAGGCGTGGTCAGGTGTTGTTACATTGTCGATCCATTAACCGTGATGACGGTGCATTCCTCCTTTCACACACCTGGGACACCCTCCTCCAGAGAACGATGGGAGACGTGGTCAGTCTGAGCCACCTGCCATGTCCATCAGGCTGACCACGACCACAGGAAGTGACAACACCTGACCATGCCTACAGGAAGTAACAACACCTGACCACGCCTACAGGAAGTAAGAACACCTGACCACAACAGCTGACCACGCCTACAGAAGTAACAACAACTACCACGCCTACAGGAAGTAACAACAGCTGACCACACAGAAGTAACAACACCTGACCACGCCTACAGAAGTAACAACAACTACAGGAAGTAACAACAGCTGACCACGCCTACAGGAAGTAACAACAACTTACCACGCCTACAGGAAGTAACAACAACTTACCACGCCCACAGGAAGTAACAACAGCTGACCACGCCCACAGGAAGTAACAACAGCTGACCACGCCTACAGAAAGTAACAACATCTGACCATGCCTACAGGAAGTAACAACAGCTGACCACGCCCACAGGAAGTGACAACACCTGACCACGCCTACAGGAAGTAACAACAGCTGACCATGCCTACAGGAAGTACAACAGCTGACCAGCCTACAGAAGTAACAACAGCTGACCACGCCTACAGGAAGTAACAACAGCTGACCACGCCTACAGGAAGTAACAACAGCTGACCACGCCTACAGGAAGTAACAACATCTGACCACGCCTACAGGAAGTAACAACAGCTGACCACGCCCACAGGAAGTAACAACAGCTGACCACGCCTACAGGAAGTAACAACAGCTGACCACCTACAGAAGTCACAACACCTGACCACGCCTACAGGAAGTAACAACATCTGACCACGCCTACAGGAAGTAACAACAGCTGACCACGCCCACAGGAAGTACAACAACCACGCTACAGGACCAACACCACCACCTACAGGAAGAAACAACACCTACAACAGCTGACCACGCCTACAGGAAGTAACAACAGCTGATATACAACACGTCACCACCAACACTGGGGACAGTTCTGCAGCTGAAACACGTCAACAAGGTAAATACACTTTACTGTATTGTTTTTTTGTTTTTTTTAAAGAACCCAAGAAGTTATTTTCATGTCAATGCTAAATTACAAGATGCCTCTGATCACGGTCAGTATTGTAAACATAGTCACAGACAGGACTGAGGTTTTTATTTTTTTAAATTTATTTATTAGTGTACATGAGCAAATTAAATTTCATGATCTTAACCTAAACTATTTTCAAGCTGCAAAACAAACAGAGTGGGACATGTTTGAAGAGCTAAGGACAAACAGACATAAACCGTGCATAAACTTTTTGCTTTTTGTTTTCCACAGCACGGCACTGAACCTACGATCTTGCATTTAGTCCCTTCTTACATGTGGTTTTTTTTCTGCTCAAATATACAGAAAAAAATAATAAAAAAATCAAACATGCATTCTTACTGTGGACAGGTACTCGTCTCCACAGATTTGACCTGTAACTTGACCTGATAGTCTTCATGGAGATAAATAAGTTCACTGTTATATTGTGGAACATTTCAGACGAGGCAATAACATTACCATGGAAACAAGCAGGTAATGGACGCTCCACGAGTAAAGTTACATACTTCACCTTTAATGGAGCATCGTGCAACTTTTCTGGTGGAGAGTCCGTCACTTGTCTTTCTTCATGGAAATTTTATTGTTTTATCTAAAATGTTCCATGGTATAGATTAAACCCATCTATCTCAAGGGAAATAACTATAGGCAACATTACAGGTCAGATCTGTGGAGAAGCAACCCTGTTCACAGAAAGACTTAATATATTTTTGAAGAATAGAAACGCCTGTGATTAATAAATGCTAGAATGATGTGTTTAATGTCATACCATGGAACATTCCAGAAAAAGCAATAACATCACTATGGAGACAAGCAGGTGACGGACCCTTACCAGAAAAGTTACATACTTCACCTTTAAGGAAGCGGAACATAATTATGCTTAATGATGAACGAAGAAACAACAAACTGTGAAAATGTGACGGGCTTTTAATAACATTTTGGCAGCTGGTCCTGTCGATTTTTCACTTCAGAATAAACCACCGGGTCCTGTCGGGGCGTGACTGAGGCTGACCTGCAGGAGGCGCTCAAGGGCACCACATTCACTCTTGCATAAGTAATCTCCTCTTCAGTCTGCAAAACAACAATACAAGAACTTTGTGAGCAAATATAGTCTTAGTCATGTCATGAATATGTAATAAAAATATCTCTATGACCTGTTCAACATGAGTAGAGCCACGAACAGCAAGATCCTTCTGTAACAGAAACAAACGTTGAATTACTTGGGTGTGAGAAAGTGAAATAACATTCTCTTGTGTTTGTGATGTAAATGTGGTCAGTACCTGTATGTTGATTCTTCCTGTATCTGTAAACCACCCACACCAGGACGACCACAGTCACACAGAAAACAACGTTCAGCACAGTCAAGACGATGACAGTCGTCGTGGACGCCTCAGAGACGTCACCACCTTCAAACAGAAAAAGAGACTTTATAGAAACAACACCATATATAATTAGACATATTATACTTGTACTTTTGTAATTATAATCTATGACATCTATGGATCATTAGGTTTTATTTTGGACAATAATGGTCTAAAATGACTTCATAAGTGTACTGACTTCTAAATTGAAAATTGGGGGCCTGATTTACACTTGCCCGTTTATGGTATGTCACTGAATGTATGTATAGACCGTGACAACCATGAACAGTATTTCAAAGTGAACTGTGCGACTAAAGAGCCAATCAGGGATGAGGTTGTTAAGCCGACCTTCCGGTAAGAATGGACCTCCTTGGGGTGTTATGTATTAAATATGTTCATATATTGATTTACAGTCAAATGAACACACCAGTGTCATGTAGAGTTAAAATGAACATTTTAATGAAGAGATGCTCGACAGCTGCAGTTACAAAAAGAAGTGCTCTCCATATCCATTCTACGATGCAGACGGCCCTATGGATATCTGCAGTTCAGGTTATGTTGAAAATCAAATTTGAGAGGGAAGAAGTCATGTATCGGGGTTTGTTGAAATTAAGTTTTGAATTAAGGAGAATAAAAATAAATTAAACATGCATGTGTGGCTCTAAATACAACTTCAAGAGGCCAAATGAGAAGGGAAACAACTATGACATGGTTAAAAGTTCATTTTGCATAATATGATCTCTTTATTTGATAATGATGATACATTTATATTTTATTGATTCTGACTTAGTAACTCTTGAATTAAGGGTCATGGTTGAGGTATTAAGTAGTTACTGAACCTGATTCATTCTTAATAAACTAGTTTATTATGAATTTAATCTTTGCTTTATTAGAGATAATTAAATTAAGTTCTGCATTATCTACATCACCCATGATACAGATGTAGTAAATACAAAATGTTATGTTCCAGTGCAGATCGATTTATTGGTTTGTCTTTATATCTGTCTGATGTTTGCTCTTTTATGAACAGTTTTTGTTAAGGCATCTGACAGGTAAAAGATTTGGACATGAACAGCCCACAGCAACAGTTTGTCAGAAGAATGCTTCATGCTGAGACAATGGCCAGCAGTTTTTCCATGAACTTCATAAACCGTCACTCATTCGGTGGTCATCACATGGCTTCATTGGAAACAGAGGTGAAGTTTGAAAAGTATATATATATATATATATATATATAATATATATATATATATAATATTATATATATATATATATATATATATATATATATATATTTAAATTCTTACCGTGCACATGCATCCTGGTCCCTGTCCCCGTCTGCATGTGTCCACAGACAGTCACCACACACAGGTAGATCCCATCTGCTGTAGATGTGATGTTGGCCAAGGTCAAGTTATGAACACATGAAGATTTCTTCAGTGTTTGAGTGTATGTCACACACAACCTCATTGAAGTGGTTCCAGGAAATCGTTTCAGAATCAGGACCTTTAACCCAGGTGACACTGATGTGATCTTTAGAGCAGAGGCTGGTGTTAAATGAACAGCTGAGAGTCACAGAGTCTCCTGGCTGCACTCTGATATAGTCTGGACTCTGGAGCACAGACTGCATGAGCTTTGACTCTCCTTCAAACTTCAGAACAGTGCCTGATCCAAAGCTAATATTAAATGAGCTGAGTATTCCACAGTAGTACGTGCCGACATCCTCTGCTGTCATGTTCATTATGGTCAAAGTGGTTTCATCAGGAGAAGTTTCAACTAAATAACGATTTACAGTTTTTGTCTCAGAAGGATTTGCTGTTGATGCGAGCAGTTGTAGACTCCTGTTGGTGTCCAGTTTGTACCACACTCTACGTCTCCAGATACTTCTGGCTGAACATTTGATCACCACAGTCTCACCGAGCTTTGCAGTTTGGAAACTTTCAAGCTGCTGGACTTCATGTGGCTCAGACACACCTAAAATACAAAACAAATGTTGTACACAAGTGTATGTAAAGATCTGGTTAGTTCTGCAGTGTTCCTCATACTTACACAGAGTCCAGAGCACAGTGATGATGACAGTGTTCAAGATCACCATTGTCACGGACCAGAGGGTTTGTTGAGTTGATGTGGGCAGAGGAAGGATATATATATGTGTGAGAGAGTGGAGCTTTCTGATTGGATGATACAAAATCATGCAGTGTTGCTGATTGGGTGCTGCGTGTCTTTTGCACATGTTCACTCGTCTATACAAATGTCTTGCATGTGCTTCAAAGAGATGGTATACATTCGTAATTGTTTTTGCTGCTTCATCCAAAGACATTATCTTGACAGTATGTCAGTATAATCTCTAACACATGTATTAATATTTATAATTTTGTTCATTTTTCATCACAATATTGCTCTAAAATGATCCTGAGGCATTACACTCCTGGTAGAGTCTCCCACAGCAAACCAGAGCGAGGTGATGGGTCACTACTATAGTCTATGTTCTATGGACAGGAAAACACATCAGCATCACCTGGTGCAGCCAGGGCCCCGTCCTAGAACCTCAGCCTAAAAGTCAAACAGAGACTGATCCTCCACTATGGGGAAAAAGTGCTTTATTTATATTTTTTTAGATTTGTTTGAAGAACTAAAATATGTCATAGGTTCATGCCACAGCAGCATCTCAGTCTCTGTCTATAGTTTGCTTCACCTCGACGATCTGCACCTCAAAAGTAACGACACCCTGAGTAAGACCTAGGATCTGCTGGGGGACGATGTCTGGAAAGGGAAGCTTGCTTCAACTGCAGCCTCCAGGAGCCAATCCAGGATAAAACAGAAGAAGATAGATGTACATGTATATAAAGAGAGGTTGGTGGCTCAGAAGTTGTTGTTTGAACTCCATTAAAGAGTTTCAGTCATGTTGGTGATATTCTCTCTAGATCTAGATCAGACCTGGTCCTGTTCAAGTTTGGTAGAAGCTAAACTAAGTTAAGAGATTTGACAGTTGGAATTGAAGGAAGGCTTTTTCTTGGCCAACTCTATCACTCACTGATGTGTCAAAATGAAGACATGATACTGTGCTGGTGAGAGAGGAGGAAACGTGTGTGTGGTTAGAGCAGAGGTGTAAAAATAGCCTTGTGTTCATCAAGAGAACAAACTTTCTGTAACAGCTTTAGAGGAGACAGACCAATAATACCAAGAACTGACACTATCTTTACAGTTTTAATAGTATTTACAGCACGGATATCCAGACCTTTTTTTTTTTTTTTCTTCACACAGGGCCACATATTGAAACATATTCCAAGAAGAGGGGCACAGATTAGTGGTGTACAGTCTGTCATTTGGGTTGGTGCATGTAACATAGATGTTAATAAGGTCTGTATCAAACAGCAGAGTTCTGCTTTTGAGGTTAGAGTGTTACAAACACTTACATTAGTACCATTAGGACATAGTTTGTACACCCCTGGTTTAGACCTACAAAGTTTTAATGCAAATCCTAAATTAGGATGATCTTAAATGGTCTGAGTGAGTTTCAGGGACTTCCTGATTTGACGAATTTGGCAAGGCAATGTTGTCCCTTGTTATAGCAATAACACAATTCATATAATAAAATTCATATTATATCTTTTGAATGGGGAAAGATTCTTCATATTAAGAAAGAATCATTTGATTGAAATCCATGGAAAAATTACAAGCATAGTCAAAATAATCAGAGTGCTTAAACCTAGTGACTGACAGCCCTCAGAAAATTGTAGTACTTACTAAGACAAGTAGCTCAAAGTGTCGTCTTTGCAGATGTTTATTTCAATGCAAGTAACACATATACTGATTATTTGAACAGAGGAAAAGAAGCTGTTTACATTCTTAGACATTTTATATGATTCCATTTTGCCACAAGATCAAAATTTGTATTGAGTAAAGCATGAAAACCGAGATTTGTGTTCATCAAGCATTTAGATTCAGGGATGTTTCTTCATTCGTGGTGACAGTAGCACACTTGGGTGTAAGTATCATGGTCTGTCCTGCGTTTCCTTGTTGTCAAATCAGAAGAAGTCACCGAGCTCCCAGCTGCATCAGTGAGGACATTGTCAGACTGAAATCAGGATAGAACAATTCAATATAGAGTGAAACATAAGACCAGAACAAATACTACCTGGATTTATCTTAGCTCAGTGGACAATTAATGCATGTTCAGTAATGTTTTTATGTTCCCAAATCACAGTGTGTCTAAATATTTGCCTGGGAGTAGGAATACACACTTTTCCAATACAATGGAGGTTGGCTGCTTTTGTGGCTACTTGGCTCATATACTGTGTGGTAGAAGACCTTCCAGAAGAAATACTCTGAGGGAATGAACGATTTCATCACCAAGCAAAACACCAGAGTGGTGTAAGAACAAGGCCTGGTTTTGTCTGTGGCTTCTGACTAGCAATGAAGAAAGGGGAAAATAGCAGCGATTGGTTAAATAAAAAAACAACACACCTACCATCAAGCCAACAAATCCTAATATTACGTATAGTTAGTTTGCCTTCTATTTGGTTGTGATGTATGTGCGCTGCTAATGGGGCTAACTGGTATATTAAGCTTTTCCCAAATCCCATAGGAAGAAGGGCAATAGAGCAAAAGGGCAAAAATCTTTCCCCTTGATAAAATTCACCAAACATTCTCTTCATTACGGCTTTAAATCCTTGGTCTCTGGAATTGTTGCCAACACAGAATATCTGGAACTTCGCTGATTGGCTGGTGCCTGGACTCGCACTTCCTGGGTTTTTGCGAACCGTCTAGTGTATTCTGATTCCTGACCTAGTCGCTGGAGAGAAATGAAACTGAGCGGAGACACTAGGTGGCGCCAGCTTGGCTAGGTGTCAGGATTCATCGGGCTCAAATACTTTTAGACCTGATTTTTCTACCACTGTCCAGGTCAGGATTGCTTGAGATCTAGTGAAGAAGTAGCCTGACTCTCCCATTTTCAGCACGATATTTGGGGAAAAACTAATTTGCAACTTTGGACAAAAAATGATATTGAGATTGTCAGGTGTGTAAAATGAAAAGACCTGGGCATATAAACACTGTAACCCCTCGTTTGTCCAGGAGTGCTTCAGAATAGAGGTTTTAGCGATGGCCATCTGGACACTGTGGACTTCAGCTGCTGGATGGGAACTGACCAGTAATAAACTAAACTCCTTCCATGGGAACATAACATTGATGGACATGCAGTAAATTTTCTTTGGGAGGTTATTCTCCATTTGGTTTGTTAAATCTTGATTGTGACTGTGTTGGAAAAAATTCAAAAACATGATTTTAATCTTACCCGATTGTTGTAAGTCGATCTGTGACCACAAGAGTCTCCTTCTGACAAAACAGATACTTAAGTTTTAATGGGATTGTGTATGATTAAAACAGGTGTTACTCTGATGAAATTCTACAGAACTATAAAGGCAGTACCTGACTTATTGCCGCTTCTCCTAATCCCCCACAGAAGCACAAACACCACCAGTGCAACCACAATGTTCAACCCAATCACAGCCATGCTGTGCAATAACACAGTTCATATCAAAAAATTCATAATATTATATCTTTTAAATTGGAAAGATACTTCAAATCAGAAGAAAATCATTTGATTGAAATCCATGAAAAATTGTAAACATTGTCAATCTAATCAGAGTGTTTAAACCTAGTGACTGACAGCACTAGGAGAATTGTCGTACTTATTCTGGACAATGCACATGAGCAAATGAAACTTCATTCTGTCATTCCACATCATTTATTTTCAGTCAAGTTCCAAAAAGTATAAATTGACAGATGTCTGAAGAGGTAAGGACAAGCACAAGAAACCTTGCCGTTCAAGAAAAAGAAGTGAACTTTTTAATAACATTTTGGCAGCTGGTCCTGTCGATTCTTCACTTCAGAATAAACCACCGGGTCCTGTCGGGGCGTGACTGAGGCTGACCTGCAGGAGGCGCTCAAGGGCACCTCATTCACTCTTGCATAAGTAATCTCCTCTTCAGTCTGCAAAACAACAATACAAGAACTTTGTGAGCAAATATAGTCTTAGTCATGTCTTGAATATGTAATAAAAATATCTCTATGACCTGTTCATCATGAGTAGAGCCACAACAGCAAGATCCTTCTGTAACAGAAACAAACGTTGAATTACTTGGGTGTGAGAAAGTGAAATAACATTCTCTTGTGTTTGTGATGTAAATGTGGTCAGTACCTGTATGTTGATTCTTCCTGTATCTGTAAACCACCCACACCAGGACGACCACAGTCACACAGAAAACAACGTTCAGCACAGTCAAGACGATGACAGTCGTCGTGGACGCCTCAGAGACGTCACCACCTTCAAACAGAAAAAGAGACTTTATAGAAAACAACACCATATATAATTAGACATATTATACTTGTACTTTTGTAATTATAATCTATGACATCTATGGATCATTAGGTTTTATTTTGGACAATAATGGTCTAAAATGACTTCATAAGTGTACTGACTTCTAAATTGAAAATTCGGGGCGCTGATTTACACTTGCCCGTTTATGGTATGTCACTGAATGTATGTATAGACCGTGACAACCATGAACAGTATTTCAAAGTGAACTGTGCGACTAAAGAGCCAATCAGGGATGAGGTTGTTAAGCCGACCTTCCGGTAAGAATGGACCTCCTTGGGGTGTTATGTATTATATGTTCATATCTTGATTTACAGTCAAATGAACACACCAGTGTCATGTAGAGTTAAAATGAACATTTTAATGAAGAGAGATGCTCGACAGCTGCAGTTACAAAGAGAACAAAGTGAACTGGAACCAGCTTTGAATGGAAACATTTTGAGGCCATGTTCACTTCCAGCTGAGAAGACACCAGCCATTTATCTCCACGTTCATTCTATGATGCTGATGGATATCTGCAGTTCAGATTATGTTGCCATTTCTGCTAGGAAAATCAAATATGAGAAGGAAGAAGTTGTGTTGTGTTGTGAGGCCAAATGAGAAGGGAAACAACTATGACATAGTTAAAAGTTCATTTTGCATAATATGATCCCTTTAATTGATAATGATGATACATTCATATTTTATTGATTCTGGCTTAGTAACTATTGAATTAAGGGTCATGGTTGACGTATTAATTCAGTAGTTACTGAACCTCACTCATTCTTAATAAACTAGTTTATTATGAATTTAATCTTTGCTTTATTAGAGATAATTAAATTAAGTTCTTCATTATCTACATCACCCATGATACAGATGTAGTAAATACAAAATGTTATGTTCCAGTGCAGATCGATTTATTGGTTTGTCTTTATATCTGTCTGATGTTTGCACTTTTTGGATAGTCTTCTATCAATTTATGAACAGTTTTTTTAAGGCATCTGACAGGTAAAAGATTTGGACATAAACATCCCACAACAACAGTTTGTCAGAATGTTTCATGTTGAGACAATGACCTCAATGTTAATTAAGAACCAGCACTGATCCAACAACATATTCACATGTCTTTACTGCAACAGGACCAGCACTTCAAAAGACACATGTGCAAAAAATGTTTTAACCATGTTATAATGTTGTCCTCACATTAGGTACATACTTGGTCTACTTTCCAAATGCCAAATTTAAATGACATTTATTAAAAAGTGAAATACTTATCCCAAGATGAAAAAAACATGTTTAAAATAGAAATAAAGCGTAAATAATGCAGAATATGTATCCTTTAAGAAATATATATTTCTCTTACCGTGCACATGCATCCTGGTCCCTGTCCCCGTCTGCATGTGTCCACAGACAGTCACCACACAGAGGTAGATCCCATCTGCTGTAGATGTGATGTTGGCCAATCTCATGTTATGAACACATGAAGTTTCTTCAGTGTTTGAGTGTATGTCACACACAACCTCATTGATATTGTTCCAGGAAATCGTTTCAGAAGCAGAACCTTTAATCCAGGTGACACTGATGTGATCTTTAGAGCAGAGGCTGGTGTTAAATGAACAGCTGAGAGTCACAGAGTCTCCTGGCTGCACTCTGATATAGTCTGGACTCTGGAGCACAGACTGCACGAGCTTTGACTCTCCTTCAAACTTCAGAACAGTGCCTGATCCAAAGCTAATATCGATTAAAAGAGCCGAGTATTCCACAGTAGTACGTGCCGAACATCCTCTGCTGTCATGTTCATTATGGTCAAAGTGGTTTCATCAGGAGAAGTTTCAACTAAATAACGATTTACAGTTTTTGTCTCAGAAGGATTTGCTGTTGATGTGATCAGTTGTAGACTCCTGTTGGTGTCCAGTTTGTACCACACACTCTACCTCTCCAAATACTTTTGTTGAACATTTGATCACCACAGTCTTCTCACTGAGCTTTACAGTTTTAAAACTTTCAAGCTGCTGGACTTCATGTGGCTCAGACACACCTGAAAATACAAAACAAATGTTGTACACAAGTGTATGTAAAGATCTGGTTAGTTCTGCAGTGTTCCTCATACTTACACAGAGTCCAGAGCACAGTGATGATGACAGTGTTCAAGATCACCATTGTCACGGACCAGAGGGTTTGTTGAGTTGATGTGGGCAGAGGAAGGATATATATATGTGTGAGAGAGTGGAGCTTTCTGATTGGATGATACAAAATCATGCAGTGTTGCTGATTGGGTGCTGCGTGTCTTTTGCACATGTTCACTCGTCTATACAAATGTCTTGCATGTGCTTCAAAGAGATGGTTACAGTTCGTAATTGTTTTTGCTGCTTCATCCAAAGACATTATCTTGACAGTATGTTGGTATAATCTCTAACACATGTATTAATATTTATAATTTTGTTCATTTTTCATCAAAATTTTGCTCTAAAATGATCCTGAGGCATTACACTCCTGGTAGAGTCTCCCACAGCAAACCAGAGCGAGGTGATGGGTCACTACTATAGTCTATGTTCTATGGACAGGAAAACACATCAGCATCACCTGGTGCAGCCAGGGCCCCGTCCTAGAACCTCAGCCTAAAAGTCAAACAGAGACTGATCCTCCACTTATGGGGATAAAAAGTGCTTTATTTAGATTATTTTTTTTTATTTGTTTGAAGAACTAAGAATATGTCTTGGGTTCATGCCACAGCAGCATCTCAGTCTCTGTCTATAGTTTGCTTCACCTCGACGATCTGCACCTCGAAAGTAACGACACCCTGAGTAAGACCTAGGATCTGCTGGGGGACGATGTCTGGAAAGGGAAGCTTGCTTCAACTGCAGCCTCCAGGAGCCAATCCAGGATAAAACAGAAGAAGATAGATGTACATGTATATAAAGAGAGGTTGGTGGCTCAGAAGTTGTTGTTTGAACTCCATTAAAGAGTTTCAGTCATGTTGGTGATATTCTCTCTAGATCTAGATCAGACCTCGTCCTGTTCAAGTTTGGTAGAAGCTAAGATAAGCAGTTTGACAGTTGGTATTGAAGGAAGTTTTTTTTTTTTGGCCAACTCTATCACTCACTGACGTGTCAAAATGAAGACATGATACTGTGCTGGTGAGAGAGGAGGAAACGTGTGTGTGGTTAGAGCAGAGGTGTAAAAATAGCCTTGTGTTCATCAAGAGAACAAACTTTCTGTAACAGCTTTAGACAGGAGACAGAGACCAATAATACCAACAACTCACACTATGTTTACAGTTTTAATAGTATTTACAGCACAGATATACAGACTTTTTTTTTTTCTTCACACAGGGCCACATATTGAAACATATTCCAAGAAGAGGGGCACAGATTAGTGGTGTACAGTCTGTCATTTGGATTGGTGCATGTGACACAGATGTGGTCTACAGCTACAGGAAGAATCAACAGGTTATGTACAATATAGAATATGGACAACAATAAATAGGTATTGTTGAAGTGGGCTGATATGTACATGGTGTTGTTTGAGTACATTGCCGTTTTAGCATTGGTGAAAACTAAAAACAGCCACTGTACTGATAATAAGGTCTGTATCAAACAGCAGAGTTCTGCTTTTGAGGTTGAGTGTTACAAACACTTACATTAATACCATTAGGCCATAGTTTGTAAACCCCTGATTTAGACCTACAAAGTTTTAATGCTAATCCTAAATTAGGATGATCTTAAAAGGTCTGAGTGAGTTTGAGAGACATGAAGGATTTGGCAAGGCAACAGCCATCCCTTGTTATAGCAATAAAAACAGTTCATATAAAATTCATAATATTATATCTTTTAAATTGGAAAGATTTTTTCATCTCAGGGGAAATCCATTTGATTGAAATCCATGAAAAATTGCAAACATAGTCAATCTAATCAGAGTGTTTAAACCTAGTGACTGAGGAGAATTGTCGTACTTATTTTAGACAATGCACATGAACAAATGAAACTTCATTCTGTCATTCCACATCATTTATTTTCAGTCAAGTTCCAAAAATACAAACTGAGACAAGTATGAAGAGGTAAGGACGAACAGAAGAAACCTTGCTGTTTAAGAGAAAAAAGTGAATCTTTTAATAAGATTTTGGCAGCTGGTCCTGTCGATTCTTCACTTCAGAATAAACCACCGGGTCCTGTCGGGGCGTGACTGAGGCTGACCTGCAGGAGGCGCTCAAGGGCACCACATTCACTCTTGCATAAGTAATCTCCTCTTCAGTCTGCAAAACAACAATACAAGAACTTTGTGAGCAAATATAGTCTTAGTCATGTCATGAATATGTAATAAAAATATCTCTATGACCTGTTCATCATGAGTAGAGCCACAACAGCAAGATATTTCTGTAATTAAAAACAAATGTTGAGTTACTTGGGTGTGAGAAAGTGTGAAATAGAATTCTCATGTGTTTGTGATGTGAATGTGGTCAGTACCTGTATGTTGATTCTTCCTGTAGCTGTAAACCAGCCACACCAGGACGACCACAGTCACACAGAAAACAACGTTCAGCCCAGTCAAGACGATGACAGTCGGGCTAAACTTGGACGCCTCAGAGACGTCACCACCTTCAAACAGAAGCAGAGTTTTCCAGTTCTAAATAAAGCTTATAGACACGATCAGATCACCTTTATTCCTCTCACATGATTCATATACAAAAAAAAAAAAAAAAAAAAAGATTCACATAGAAAAGAATTTTTAAAAAAATGAAATAATAAAAAATATACTTTGGGCAAAAGCAGAATAAGAGTAAATAAAATACAGTCTCAGTAGGGTAATGAGGCTATGGATGTGGTTATGTACGATCTAGAACATGGACAACAATAAATAGGTATTGTTGAAGCAGCCTGATGTGTACACCATGTTTTTTTTTTTTTTTTTTTTTTTGCATATATTGCAGTTGTAGCATTGGTGAATACTGAAAACAGCAAAGGCCCTAAACAGCTGCCCTGAGGTACTCCACATTCCAAATCTTTTAGGAGTAAGGAAATTCAGAATACAGAATGTTTTAAATGGAAATGAAAACTAGCGAATCACCCAACAGTATGCAATGGAAATACGTAATGTTTTTTTAGGGCCGGGCACATTAATTCAGTTTTTATTATTTATTTACTTTTTTAAAATTGTAAACGTCTATTGCTCACTGGCTTTTATTTTGAAAAAGTCCACCGTGAGTGTTTCTTTAAGTTTGATGTCTTTTCTTTACACTTTTTTCACTTTTTTCTGACCACATGAGATACAACGTGTTCAAGACTCTGCGGATGCAACGTGTCCGAGGCTCCTGCTCCGGTTGGGGGCTTGGCTTGGCCGCGGGTCAGACCAGCCCTGGGCTCTGAGCTTCCGCGGGCTCCTAGCTCCAACCGGGCTGCGGGCTCTCGTTCACAGGTCTGAGGTGTCCAGTGCAGTTTTCGTTGCTGTGGTCCTGCTTACATTATGCTATGGGTATTTGCGAAGGTCCGGAAGATTTCGTGATATGATCCCGCCCATAACTCAATGAAATATGATTGGCTAAGACAACTGTCAATCTCAAACTTTGTTCAAGCCACCGAAGGCCCTGCAGGTGTTTGTTAAGTTCAGCGCTGCAGGAAGAGTCACAGATTTACCCAGACACCACTGGAAGAAAAACTGTGATTGGTCCATTTCCATTTCATTATATTAACCCTTTGTTTCCCTTGAACCTTCACTGAATACCTTGAAGGCTCTGAGGTTCCCTCTGAAAGAAATGCTGTTTGCACAACAAATGTTTGGCTCTTTCATTTACATTTCCAATAAAAGTGAGCTGTACTCTACTTTTTAATTCATTCATTGGATTTGCGTATAACATGCGTTTAATCACGATTAATCGCACTCGAACTCCTGTAATTAATGCAATTAATATTTTAGATTTTTGTCCAGCTCTAGTTTGTTTCTATAATTAACAATCTAATCATTTTAATGGAACTGAAATCTAACTGAAAAATCTTGTACTGAATGAATTCATCTTGCATTTGTGTTCAGCTGTGCTACTGTACTTCTATTTCCAGCCCTAGTATAATCATATTAAAAGAAGACAAGAAAGATTTTAATCCCATTCCTTAAAAAAATTTATCTTTATTCAAAGACAATCTGAGTTTACTATTGGGAGGTCTGACCCCGGCTTATCTCTGTGGGTTGTTGTCAAACTATTGCATTGAAAGTGGTGGCATGTGATCTGTGGAATGGCATCCTGAATCATTCTTACTTTTTCAAGTCAGTAAAAACACCTGTAATTGATCTGAAGCCTTGTGTCTTGGTTACTTGGTTACAGACAAAAGATTACTCTAGTCTACTGGCAGAAAGTAAAAAAGGCAATAACTAGAAGTGACTTACACCTGAGCGACCAACAATTGAGAAATGAGCTGATACTGTGCAAGAGATATATACAATGGAAAAGGTTTCATTTTTATTGAAAGTGTAGCTGGACTTATTTTACAAGTTGTGGTCTAAATGGACGGAGTATGTAAGGCCGCTGAGATCAGACTTCATATAAAACTACTTCATATTTGCAATGTTTTGTTCATTTGTGAAAGAGGTTCCCTGGCTCCCCAACCTGTTCTGAGTGTGAATATTAAAAAAAAAAATAGAAAAGCAGCAATGTGTGATTTAATTCTACACATTGCAATGTGTAATCTGCTTTTTCAATAAAAAGTACATTTGAAAGTGAGTGGCAGATTTCTCACAAAAAAGTCCCATCTTTAACTGGTTTAAGTTGTGGACTAAATCAACAATCATCAGTCAGTATAAAGAAAAAAATGAAGAGTGGAGAGATCTGCTGGTGGAGTTCATGAACCTGGCTGTCTTTATCAAAACTTTACAAGGTCCAAAAATGGCCAAATGAAAGCAAAAGTACTCAAGAAATTGCCAATAAAAAGCTCTATAAATCGACAGGTGCCTTACCATACACATGAATCCTGGTCCCAGTGAGTGAGTGTCCACAGGCAGACACCACACAGAGGTAGGTCCCATCTTCTCTAAAAGTGACATTTTTCAGGGTCAGGTTATGAACACAATCCATTTCTCCAGTGTTGTCACAAATGATGTTCTCATTTCCACTGGTCTGAGCAATAATTTCAGTTGTCGGGTCACTTTTAATCCAAGTGACACTGGTTTGTCCTGAACAGAGGCTGGTGTTAAATGAACAGCTGAGAGTCACAGAGTCTCCTGGCTGCACTCTGATAGAGTCTGGACTCTGGAGCACAGACTGCATGGACTTTGACTCTTTCTCAAGCTCCAGAACAGTGCCTGATCCAAAGAGAACATCCAGTGTGTTGATTATTCCACAGTAGTATGTGCCGACATCCTCCTTCGTCATGTGCAGTATGGTCAAAGTGGTTTCGTTCATTAAAGTTTCTACTGAATACTTTTCTGAAGGTGAATCCTGCTGAAACAAGTTATTAGTTGATGCGACCAGTTGTAGACTTTTATTGGTGCTCTGTTTGTACCACACTCTATTTCTCCAAATACTTTTGGTCAAACATTTTATGACCACAGTTTCTCCGAGCTTTGCAGTTTTAAAACATTGAAGCTGTTGGACTTCACGTTCCTGAGATGCACCTGAAATACAACATAAAAGATATAAAAGTGTATCAAACTATCTGGAACATTCTTGTGTCTTGTACTTACACAGAGTCCAGAGCAGGAGAACGCTGACACAGGTGAAGATCACCGTCATTGTGTTTGATCACAGGAGTGTTCTCCACGTTCTGAACAGATGTGGACAGTGGAAGAAATATGAAGTAGAGAATGGAGCGTTGTGATTGGATGGTAGAAAGTCACGTCTGATTGGCTGGCTGTGGAATAAGCTTGGTGACGTCAGTTGCCTTTGTTACAGTCAAACTGTAGTTTTGCTGGTTTCAATCCACAACAAAAATGATCTTTTACCCAGATTTATCTTGTCTTCTTCAAACCCTGTCATTTAGTTATTCATCCTTTAAAGTTCTTCTGTAAGTAGAATAACAAACACTGATAAACAGTAGAAACACTGGCTTCCACTTGAAATATGTAGCACATCATGATTCTGTTTATTCCATTAACATTTTCACCTACATTTGTCCTCAGTCAAGACAGTTAGTAGGACAGTTAGTACCAGGTGTATTTCTTCATGTACCTTTATCCAGAGATTGAAACCTAGGTTTAATAAGTACTTAAAGACATTTTATAACACCCTTAGAGCATGACACAAAAAGATCTATGATATTCTGAGGAGTCTCCACCCTGTTGCTCAGGACCAAGCTCCACCCCAAGTTTCCACAAAGGTTTGATCAATTTTGCATCTCAAGTTAATCAGTTAGTTTTAATTTGTTCACATGCTCATACCGTTGCATGTATCTTATGAAATGTATATTTAAAATGCAAATGTTTGTTTGTGCATTTAATAAATAATAATGGTTTATACAACCACATAAGGCTCATAGTTGCCAGTACACTACTTTTGACTGGACAGGAGCAGTTTTCTCATTTTGTGGTCCTTCAGTCAGGATATATTTCACTCATCTGAAACCTTCGGCCAATGATTTTGTCTCTCTATTTTAGTTAGATTTTCTGAGTTCCAAAAAGTACTGCTCATGAGGTCATTTAAAAGCATAAAACGTACTAAAGCCTGTGCGTGTGTGTGTTTCTGAAACGTGCTCTCTCAAAACCACGATCTCTGGCTCTGGTTTCAGAACCTTGACAGAGTGTACACCTCACGTTTGTCACTTTGTAGTTTTATCCGTGCAACAAAATGTGTGATTGACCATGATGCACTGCAGGAGAGAGGTGGAAACTGTTTTTACATTAGAGGTGTGAAGATAATCTGCCTTTAGTTTACACATATCAAACTTATGAATACATTTTAGATTGTTTTATATCCTATTCCATCTGTCATGTTCTGAATACTCAAAAACTCATGCAAAGTAATATGGAGGTGCACATTTGATCACATATTCATTTGAAATATTTTGTTAATATGACCATTTTGTATTTGTGCTCCCAATGGTCAACCAGAGTAATGTGAAATATGTATTTATTTGGATAACTATTCTATTATATGAATTGTTGTGAAATAAATAGAATGTTGTAATGACATGGAAATATATTGTAATTCTATAAACAATAGACCAGTGCAGTATTAACTGAATATTCATTTTCATAATTCAGTGAAATTAGGTTTTTATACAACTTCTTATTTGACTTTTGCTCTTCTTACAGTCACAGGAGAACCACATGTGTCATGGCAACAGGAGCTACAACACCTCCAGTGTTGTTATAACTTACTGACAGACCCATTACCAGAAAAGTTACATAGATTATGTTCAGACTGCAGGGCTTAATGCTCAATTCGGATGTTTTTTGTGAAATCCGATGTTTTTTGCGAGGTCGTTCACATTTCCAATTAAA